>NC_069084.1:10639234-10888950 GCF_947172395.1 Bicyclus anynana | reverse complement strand
GTGTATGAACGTCATAAGGCAACTGTCACCCGCACCATGCTATAACGGGCATAGTATAACTATGTTGCCCATTTACTCTTCACTTGAAGATACCATGTACTACACGAAATAAATATTGTTTATATTAAATTATCTAATTTCAGTACGTTTTACAATTATAATTTTTACATTATTAAATAACTAATGGTGTTGACCTTCTCAACTCTTAACAACGTACTCGTACCTATGTGAAATTAATTGTGTCTTTAAATAAACCCGATTAAAACCTTAATGTGCTTGTAATGACATCATAAGCTCAAAGAGGCGATTCACTCTTCAAACGTCTCACACGTCGGGTGGCTTTTGTTCAGTGTTATTGACCGTAAGAAGAAACACATTTTTTAGTCCCATACTCATCACAATATTTCTACGTGTCCTCTTCAAATGTCTAAATACTGGTATTTTAAATCTCATACACATAAAGAACTAAAGAACGCCCGTGACTTTGTCTTCAACAAAATCGATGTAACATTTACCTAACTAAATTAACTAGCTATACCTATCATAAAGATAAAATATATTTTTAAATATGACCAATATTTCCATTCCCCTCCCAACGTTGTTAGGTGTGAGAACGACAATAGTCCACGGCCACCACGGCCTCTTGGTGATCAGTCCGGCCCCGTTAACCGTTGAGCTATTAAGGCTTCAGTTTCAGTACGTTTCATTATATTTATAGACAGTAGATACCGATCCGCTGGCGGCTCGAGACCGTTTTGTTTGGAAGTCCATGCAAGACATCATCCATCGGCTGACAATGATGATGATGATGAGATACCGATACATTATAACGGTAGTTGGATACAAAGTTATAGTTGAGTATACATTTACGCCCAGTGTGGGTAGATGACAAAAGGTTAATTATGATAGAGTTGTGGTGATAAAAGTGGGAGGTAAAGGAAACTTCCTGATAAAAGAGGCAATCGATTTCGTATTTAGTCAGTTTATTTTATACGGAAGTCCATGATAATAACCTCTACATATTCAAAAGGTATCGCTAAATAATTTAAAATAGGAATAACATTAAGAAAAATACGAGTTATAAAATTGAATGAAAATATATTTAATTCAGATGATTATCTCGAAACAAAATTACCTACGTACTAAAAGGCAGTCAGATTGTTGATGAAATCTTCGTGAGAAATCTAGTTATATCAAACGCACGTTTATTTGATTGAATGTAATACTGATGTAATGGTTTTCAAGTCAGTTAAACTATACACTAATTATGATTGATTTTATATACTTCTCGTTTGTTCGTGGGCGTATCCCAAAGGCATGCTGTTTCATTTCAAATTAAGGGATACTACATGCGTTGACGTAACTTTAATTTTAAGTTTTCGACCAATTATCGCCATTACTATTACATTATAATATTTTTACCTTCGAAAGTACTTGTAAAGTAATCCTAATTGAAATAAATAAAATTTGACTATATTATTGATACATTGCTTCCGTGTATCAAGAGGATTGGGAGCCGCAGCTGTAAAAGCTGAAACCGGCATGTGGCACAGGTATGCCTCTCTGATCGAGAGTTACATATTTGTTTTTTTTGCTGTGGAGACCCTGGGGTCATGGAGTCGCAGTGCCATTTCTCCGAATTATTTCACCGAGGCTAGTTGCCTCGACTGGTGACAGAAGGGCTAGCTCACTTTTTGCGCAAATGCTGGTTGTCCAACGTATAAAAATATGTTGCCTTTTGTATTCCAATGTTGACATCTTAATGACGAAAAAATTTGCTATTAAAAGTAATTAATATTATTATAACACGTGTAAACAATAAATTACTTTAAAAATAAAATTAGGTAAACTAGCCAGTAAGATAACTGTGATATTAGGTATATATTTTTAATTTTTTTGTAATATGCTTTATTTAATAGGTTTGGATTAGATCTACGCCTAAAATTCATGATGTCTATAAGTCAATAACGTTTGTGTATTTTGGTTTGCGATATTGATAAAATGAAATTCAAGTGGATATTTTTAATATGATCTCATTTCTTGAATAGTCTTCTTCTTGAATGTATTAATAAAGTTTTAATAGTTAAACTGAATGTTTCTATAGTGCTTCTAGGCCTGCTACAAATAAACCTTTGATTTTGTATCACCGAAAAATTAACGTCATAACAATGTAGACTACAAATTGTCAATTCTGGTCAGAATTGTTGAGCTATTCGAAGTATTTGTTATTTATTGTGATATTTTGTCGTTCGATGATAAACAATGGTTCGTGTAATGAATTTATCAACGTCATAGCTATTTCAGGCAACGTTTGTGTCATGCAAAGTTCACGAGAGCGTACGTGTTGTCTGCTCACGCGCAGGACAGTGGGGCGAATTAATCAAATACACTTTCAAATAGGCTTTCAATTGTGTTTTATGTACACACTAGCGGACGATTATAAGACTAAGATATTTAATATCACGTGTCTCAAACGGTGAAGGAAAACATCGTGAGGAAACCTGCATACCAGAGAATTTCTTAATTCTCTGCGTGTGTGAAATCTGCGAAACCGCATTGGGCCAGCGTGTTGGACTAATGGCCTAACCCCTCTCATTCTGAGAGGAGTGAACTCAGCAGTGAGTCGTATAAGGATTGATAACGACTAGCGGACGCCCACGACATCGTCCGCATGGAATTCAGTTTTTCACAAAGCCCGCGGGAATCATAGATTTTTCCGGGATGAAAAGTAGCCTATGTGTTAATACAGATTAAAAAATATTTTCATTCCAAATTTCAGCCAAATTGCTTCGTAAAGCAGGAACAAACATACACACTACCGACAAAGACGTACCGCCAAGCGATTTAGCGTTCCGGTACGATGACGTGTAGAAACCGAAAGGGGTGTGGATTTTCATCCTCCTCCTAACAAGTTAGCCCGCATCCATCTTAGATTGCATCATCACTTACCATCAGGTGAGACTGTAGTCAAGGGCTAACTTGTAAAGAGTAAAAAAAAAATCTAATTTAATGCCATGAATCACAAGAATTTAGCAGGGTGACATCTCGTACCTATACCTATCAGGTGGATTTTAAAAAACAATTCATGTATGTAGACATAAGATATTTAAATAAGTACCATAACTTATATTTGTTATTGTGTTCAATTGTACCGAAGCATAATTCGAGTGTCATATTTTACAACATCGATCAATGACTGTACCCGATAATGGCATGACCGATAGGGACGTCGGGTCTGGGTGCAGCTTAAAACAATGTTATCATTTATAACTAATTTGCCAATAACTTACACCAGTTATATACCTCTTTAGATAATATTTATCGATCAATCATAAGTTAAGTAAGTAAAGTTACATACAATACATGTAACGAAACGATTAAAAGTAGGCTTATGATTATTTTTTAAACCTAAGTACTCCTTTAACGCATAATATGATTATGATGTAAAAAGTCGTCAACTAAAAAATATTTCATTGCAAAATTATTAAAAATTATATGATAACAGAGGTTTTACTTAGTTCCCGTTCCCGTTTAAATACGAGAATACATAGCTTACATTACAAATAACGTAGCTTTCTTTTTCAAGATCGGTTTAGTAGATCCACAGATTACCCCTATAACCTTACAAACTTTAGCTGTTTCGGTGTAGATTATAATTTGGACTATTTCTAACCTAAGTTGAAAAAAACAAGTTCTCGGTACTGTATGCTTTTATGCACGAAGTGATCTAACAAAATACTTGACAACATAAAAAAGTTACCTTATCTACTCGTACCTACTTTGTAAAGATATAAATATCTTATTTTTCTATAAAACTACTACTAGAGTTTGGCTAATGAAAGTAGAGACTGAAATCGTCCGCCAAATTAAAAAAAAAAATTGAAGCAAATTCTGAAAATTATAGTGCAAATATTCAATTAATTGACTTTAATACTTATTTATAGGTAGTAATGTATTCACAAACGAAAAAATAATTTAAATTATATAAACGCATGCTTTTTGAGAAAGAATACAACAAGGAACTTAGGCTAACTTATCCTAATAACTATACAATTCATGCCCACGTGGAATGGTGGCAAGAATACTGACTGCATTTCCGCGCTGGACAGCTAGGCTGATCCTTTGCGCAAAAAATGAGCCAGCCCTTCTGTCACCAGTCGAGGCTATTTAATAAAACATGCTTTTTTAATTTGTTTAAATGATTTTTTTTAATTGTGCGGGCGATTTCAGTCTCTACTTTCATTAGCCAGACTCTACCAAACTAATGTTGGAAAAATGTCTATTGACCTTTTCCAGTTGCTACAAGTAATTAACTGTATATGTTTTCGTGGATTGTGGCTGTCAATTTATCAGATGATAGCATATCATCACACGTAGCAACATCTCTTTGTCTCAGATGAAATTATTTAAAAACGTGTTAACAGGTGACGTCACTTTGTCGCCGACATTGACCTCTCAGGCTGTTGAACTGCGAATTTGGCCTTTTGAAAATATCGACTCTCATATAACTGTGTACAAGAGTCAAAATTCAGTGCTGAATGAGTCACAGCTACTTTAGCTCCTATAGTTTACACATCATCAGCCATGTCGACTTTTTTACTTGAGAGACGATTTCGAACGTCAAAACGCTATTCAGCCTTAATTTAATTAACTAGATAGTAGTAAATGTTTTTTTTATGATGTGCAGTTTTGTGTTGAAAATTGCTTGCGGTTTGGCTTGTACTTAATAGAAGTTGATGGTCCGACCTTCAAAATCTTGGATCTATTAAGAAAATGTAGAGTTTTAGACGCTCGACTATATACCTTTGCATACCTATCTTTGCTCTATTTCATAAGTAAAAGAACTTTAGATAAATAGTGAAGATATTTCCTTATGGAGATAATTGAATAAAATATCAATTTCTTTCTAGTTTAATTAAAAATTTCAGCATCTTTATTGATTTGTTGAAATTTTGTTTGCGGATAGCAATAAATATTTATTGTCTAAATAATATTTCGTTACACAGAATTGATACAGCTTTAGACGTAGTTTATGAATTTGGATATTAACGTTCTCTCCAGTGGCGTAGCGTGCTTTGCTCTGTATCAAAATTAGTTGGGGGGCCCAAATGGTGAAGATTTCTAATAAAAGAAACAAAATTATTCGTTTAAAATAAATATGACAATGACTAACCTATATACCTAGGATGTTTTTTTTGGACATCCAACATTGGATTGGGCGCACGCTTAACCCGGAATATTATTTAATATCAATAAATTATTAATAAGGTAAGGTTCTAAGGTAATTTCTGAAGTGAAAACTGTACAGTTCTTTTATATTATTTCATGTGCAATATTAAGTCGTGATAGCTCAGATGACCTCTTCCTCCGATTCCGGAGGGTGTGGTTTCGAATCCGGTCCGGGGCATGCACCTCCAACTTTTCAGTTGTGTGCATTTGTAGAAATTAAATATCACGTGTCTCAAACGGTGAAGGAAAAACATCGTGAGGAAACCTGCATACCAGAGATTTTTCTTAATTCTCTGCGTGTGTGAAATCTGTCAATTCGCATTGGGCCAGCGTGGTATGGTGGACTATTGACCTAACCCCTCTCTTTCTGAGAGGAGACTCGAGCTCAACAGTAAGCCGAATATGGGTTGATAATGAATTATAGTTTGAGCTTAATCTCTCTCTAACTTGCCAACAAAATGACCGACCGATATCGAAATTAAAAAAAAAAAACAGTACAACTAGCAAAGCTTGCAAATTAAAGAATGAATGTCGATCAACTACCTAATATTATGTAGGTACTTATTTGTAAAAGGAAACTTTAATAAGTTGTTATTTAAAATTATTAGATTAAGTTCGCAAATGAAGAGCTACAAGCTACAGTACAGGATTTTGAGAATATCTCAAATAACCGTTGATCCATTAGTTGTTTAAATATTATAAGAGCGAGTTGTCATACAATAACTTTGGCACCAATTAGAAAGCTCTTGTGTGTTGTATGATTGCAATCTGTGTACCTACGTTTAAACTTATGGGTTAGTGGGCACAGTTCCCGTTGTCATTTGTACTGGAATTAGATTGTTTACTTGATTGTGATTCTCGTAATATGATCATACTCGTAGAACCTACCTACTATGCTTGACTGGTTCGTTTGGTTCAATACGACTGCATATCATGTTTGGAACCGCGATCATAAGTAGGTGTAATCGTATAATAATATCCACACGTATCTTACTTCTCGGATCCAGCGTAATAATAATATTTCAAGTAGACTTTGTTTACAAGCACTTTTGAAACGTCAAGGTTGACTATTCGTAAAGACTCTCCCATCGGTTCGGAAGCCAGAAACTAAAGTCCCAATTGTTGAAGTTTTAGTTCTTAGGCGACGCGACGTCCATAGAGTGACGTCCCGTCCATCTACGTTCTTCCAAATCTATGGCTCATCTCTGCTTGGTAAAGCTGCTGAGTTCCCATCATAGAACATTAGTTTTCGTGAGAATATTTTCGCCACGTAGAGAGAAGTTTTGTTGAACTCTTACCCTATAAAAATCTATGGCGTTCCTACTCGTCACATGATTGGATTGTCCCATTATCGAGCCTATAGGAAATATTCACAAAAATTCTTAATTCAAAATCTTACGAATGTAGGCATTTAGATTCACAAAAGGTTTATTAAGATATTCAAAGTCTTTTGTTGAACAGTTATTTCTACAGCAATTCGTTCAATCCATCTTTAACCCTTTTGTCTGCGGCTTAAAAGTATCTTAATGTTAATTTAGATACTTTTAAGCCGTAGACGTAATCTTAGTTTATTCTATAGTATAGTTATTCGAAAAAGAATAAAATTTACCTATCATCATCATCATGCTGGACATGGGTCTCTTGCAAATACAATAAAATTATAGTCAAAACGAAATGTATATGTAGGAAGGAAGAGGAATAGAAGATCCTTTCTCTAGCTTCTTTGTCTGAGTATACAACATTCACAAGATCAGAACAGCACCATATCAGGTCATATACAGCGTGAGTCAGTGAAGTAGGTGCATATCGCGAAACTTATATGGCGACTGTAAGATATTCTGATATGTTCATTTGCACATAAACTTCCACATTTGGTATAGAAGTGCCTGCCCATTTTAATAATATATTTACCTGCTTACTATTTTGTTCATAAACTGCCTTCTCGTTACATAGTCCGAGCAAACTTTGTAGACCACACTTGGAATACGCATCAAACTAGGTACGTATATCTACTTAATCCAAACTGAAGGTATTTTTAACGAGACCTTAGAAGACTCCAATACAGTTGAAATCTTCACAGTGGATGTATCTACGCTATGACAACAAATATTAAATAAAAAACAGAATAAAGTAAATATTTAAGGAGTTCTCACTCAACAAACGTGATTTTTTTGCCCCATATTTATACATAATGGAACGAAACCCTTCGTGCGCGAGTAAGACTCACACTTGGCTTTATTTTACAATATTTATATTTTTAAAATATTCACATAGATAGAGCTAGTCAAATATGTGTAATTAAAGTATTTTTTAAAGTTTTGTATCAAAAGTACATTTCAAAACTTTCATATTTATTTTTTATTATGAATTTCTATACAATATTTGATAATAAATTTAATCGATATAACGTCCATTTTGTACGGTACATGTTCGTTGTAAGGTCACGTACCATATGGCACAGCCGATGGCCTTGTCAGTTAAGCTCGATCAATGAAAGCACCGTGTTCCGGTTCGAACACCGACTGAAAACATATTTATTTTAAATTCTTAAAAAATAATTGATACATACTTTATTATGCTATACGATTAAGTTATAATGTTAGGCCTTTTTATACCAACGTAATAACTGGATGGCTCATTAATAAAGGTGTACCATCAACTTTATTTGTAAAATAAGTCATGAACAAAGGAGATGGTCCATTTCAGGTCCACTTTTGTACCCCGTATCATTAAAATTTTAAAAATACAAGGAATTTATTAAAATTTATTAAAGTGAATAAACCTAACTAAATAAAAAGAAATAAATAAAAACCTAAGATTTTGAGTTCAAGATGGCGCCAATAGAGCAACTATGACATGACAATTGACAGCAAACGTCAAATCGATTACTGCATTGAAAACGTCATCTATCCGCCATTATTACCCTTATTAATGTAGCATTTCTTGGGAGATAATAAACATTATTTTGAAATAATTAAAGTAAATTCGTAGATTTGTATAATCAAAACTCGTTAAAAAATATATCTTCTTTAATTTCCGCTAGGGTACAATGAGTGATCCTGGGCTCCATACAATTTTGGACCATCTCCTTTATTGCGACACAAAAACTCTATTTCGCTTCAATAATAAGTAATGACCTACATAACGATCTTAATACCTACTAGCTTGTATTTACCTATTAATACATTCTGTGTCTCATCATTCTGTGTGTCATCGTCTAGTAAGACGATACCATCCATCCACCATCACACCACCATGTCACGGACAAGTACAGGTAGAGTCATCGTAATGAGAATGAAAAATGTATTATGTCTGAAGGATCACACAAAAGAAAACAATAAATACATAATCCCTCTCTCACATTGACCTCTCTCTATCATTTGGGCACTCAAATAAATGCTCTATTTAGTAGCATATAGCATATGCACCAAGCATTATTATTCGATGTGTGAGTGTGAAGAAATGTAGATAAGTACCTACTCCTATAAAAAGGCATTGAAAGTTACCTGCCCCTCTAGCCCACAGGCACGTCGATTCTCTTTCTACGATCGCTAACGCTTCGCAAACTAATAAGATGTATGGGAATGACATTTGCTATCGCCAGGTCACGTGATCAAGATCTGTCAGTCCCATACATTTTTCTAGTTTTCGAAGCGTTAGCGATCGTAGAAAGAGAATCGACGCGCCACTTGGCTTGGGGAGCTTGGTAGACTTAGAACAACCCCCCTAATTACAGTAGCATTGGTAGCAACGTATTTGTTATGTAATCACCGTATTACATAAATTTACCGTAATAGCCATCAATTGTTGAAGATATATGTTTATGGTCATGACCATCGTATGCAATCTAATATTAAAATCATTAGCACAGTTCTTCTGGTTCGTAATTGATTGCTCAACTTGGTTAAAGATGTTTTTACTATTGCTTACAAATTAGACCTAATAAATAACTGTGTAATAAAAGTTACTCTTTATCGCCGCTACTAATGATGCGACCTTTTGACGGCCTCCATGGCGCAGTGGTATGCGCGGTCGATTTACAAGACGGAGGTCCTGGGTTCGATCCCCGGCTGAGCCGATGGAGGTTTTCTTAATTGGTCCAGGTCTGGCTGGTGGAAGGCTTCAGCCGTGGCTAGTTACCACCCTATCGGCAAAGACGTACCGCCAAGCGATTTAGCATTCCGGTACGATGCCGTGTAGAAACCGAAAGGGATGTGGATTTTCATCCTCCTCCTAACAAGTTAGGCTGCTTCAATCTTAGATTGCATCATCACTTATCATCAGATGAGATTGTAGTCAAAGGCTAACTTGTAAAGAATAAAAAAAAGCGATTTGGCTGAAATTAATATGACGCGCATATATTAAAGTGGGCGGAAAATTTTGCCACTGAGTATAGATTTTACTTTGGATTAACACATAGGTTACTCTTCCCGAAAAAAATCTATGGATTCCCGAGATTTGCGAAAACCTGATGATTTTGATGGTATGAATGTTTGTTACTCTTTCACGCCTCGGCTACTGAACCGAATCAACTGAAATTAGAAGTAGAGATAGATTATAGTCTGGATTTACATAGGCTATTTTTCATCCCAGAATAATCCATGGTTCCCGAGGGATTTATGAGGGAGGAGAAGTAGTCTCAGGCGTCCGCTAGTGACTTCATATACATTCGGTAACAAAATAAAAGCCTATATTATAGCAGTGCCAGACGCTCTTATCGGAGAGGGGATAAGGAGCTCACCATGCACCATGCACCTCCAATGCTGATTGGCAGGCTTAGGGTGACAACTGACAATGTCTGACTTTCTAACTACTTATCACTTTAAATAGCCCTTGGCCGTTAGTTGGTTTCGTAGATTTGGTTCCGCTTGTTCAATGTTTTGTACGACTCGCCATATATCACATACCCGAAGTTTGAGCAATATGGCCATGCATTTTGTTCCTAAGGTAATGTCAATGATAAATTACCATACATCAAAGTTAGTGGATTGGCCTGCTGGTCTGTCCGTTTTAACGTGGTCTCTCAAGGCTCAAGTCATCACTAGCTAGTCAACCAATCAACTCGTACTGCTGCTACTGAAAATTTCTTGGTTGAAAGAAAATTCAATATACTTTGTCGTTATCGTATCATTGCCCGACTCAGAAACCAACAACCCAATACCCAATCAAACGTTATATTAAGTTAATTTACTTATACTTTGTAGTTACAACACACTCACAGGGTTCCATTTGTAATAATTGTGATAAATATTATAATAAAAATGTAACTTAAATAAATAAATAAAACCCAGGCCGTCATGATCTGAAGCAAAGGTTCGATAAACGAGACACTTTCACAAGTTGTATTATTTATGTTAAGAGATCCGTGATAGCCCAGTGGATATGACCTCTGCCTCCGGGCGGGTATGTGTTCGAATCCGGTCCGGGGCATGCACCTCCAACTTTTCAGTTGTGTGCAATTTAAGAAATTAAATATCACGTGTCTCAAATGGTGAAGGAAAAACATCGTGAGAAAACCTGCTTAACAGGAAATTTTCTTAATTCTCTGAGTGTGTGAAGTCTGACAATCCGCATTGGGCCAGTGTGGTGGACTGTTGCACTAACCCTTCTCATTCTGATAGGAAACTCGAGCTCAGCAGTGAGCAGAATATGGGTAGATAATGATGAATGTTGATAATTATTAGTTTCAAACTGTTTTCAGGCTCAAAGATATCGCGAAAGGCGTAGACTGGCAACCCCCAGTCCAACGCCTTCGCCGCCGCGTCGCGAGCCGGCCGTGCAGTCCTCGGGCAACTGGTTCAAATCCATCGACAGACTCGGCAAGAAGCGAGAGAAGAACTCCAAAGTATGTATACTTACATTGTGTTTATTCATCGACAAGGCATCTCTTGACTGCAACCTTACCTGTCCTGCCCCCTAGCCAAGTGGCATGTCGATTCTCTATCAACGATCGCTAACGCTTCGAAAACTAGAACTATGGGAATGGCATTTGCTATCGACTGGTCACGTGATCAAGATCTGTCATTTCCATACATTTTTCTAGTTTTCGTTAGCGATCGTAGAAAGAGAATCGACATCCCACTTGGCTAGGGGGGCTGTAGGCCTAATATGCGCGCCACGTCATATTATATCGTGAAGAGAAAAAGACCGTTGACCAACAGCGGCCAAACCGGAAAAATCGCTCTCTGTTTCGTTGCGATGTGAAGAAAAAGAGAGTTATATTTTTGGTCCGCCCCTACTGGTCGATAATGTCTCATTTTCTCTTTACAAGAAAATGCCATGGCGCATACCTTAGACCTACAAATATTTAGTGACAACATTGACAAACTTATAAACTACTACCGACGTACACTCACAAATGACGTGGCTTTCTAAAGGAACTTTCAAAATCGGTTCAGTAGATCCAGAGATTACCCCTCACAATACCACAAACTTTACCTATTTATAATATTAGTATAGGTACCTATAGATGGAGGAGGTACAAGTTTAAATTCAAAATTACAACGGATACCGGAAGGTTAAATTGCTTTATTAATACGTCTTTGGCGTTAGGGTGGTTAGTAGCCACGACCGAAGACCTGCGACTATGAAATCCTAAATTAACTCGAGCTAGAATCGAATCCAAAACCTTTCTGTTGTAAGTCATGGCAAAAAGACATGGTGAAAAAAGGTTTATTGAATTACAGGTTTCTTGATCAAACTCTTTAGTTTAACAAAACTGTATTTTTTCGTGACCTAGTCAATAGTTGTAATGTAACTTTTAACGTTACTTTAATCAAATGTTACAGGTCGAAAAAGAAAGCGTAATTACCACAGAAGACGAATCCAGCCGCCGCGTCTGGTCGAAACCAAGCAAACCATTGAACTCTCCGGCGAAAAATCTTCGATTCTTCGGTGACACCGACCACGAATCCGACACAAATGTAAAACGGTCAGTCACTAAGACGAAGAGCCATCCAACGAAAACCCATGGAACCTTACGAAAGACCATATCAAACTCAAGCGCTGGTCTGGACGAAGTCGACCACAGTGAGTTGTCCAGCAAGAGTCACTCATTATCTAACTTGCACAAAGACAAGAGCGAATCACCGAACACTAAGGAGTATTATAAAAGGAACTTGAAAAATATATCAGAGGTCCAGAGTAATTCGGAGAGCGAAAGTCAATTCGGGAAGAGAATGGCTTCCAAGCCGCCCATAAGTCCATACGAAAGGTCGAGGAGTCACAGTAGCTCGAAGACTCTTAAAGCAAGCAAGGGAGACGTGAGGAGACACAGGGGTGACGACAGAGGAAGTTCGTCAGAATTGAGGAGCAGTAAACCGGAGCTAAGCAGAGATTTAAAGTAAGTACCTGCATATATGATAAAGGATAAAAATCGTACTAAAAATTCTTTAAATTCAATAAGTAAACCACGTAAACATCTGCTAACATGAATTTTCTCATACGCCACGCCTAGTTTCGAACCTTCTGGATTTCTTAAACATAAAGTTGCTATACTTACTATTAGACTTCAAGTGAATTATTTATACTTAGTGAATTTTTTATGTTAACAATTTATTGATAATTATAATAATTTTAATAATAACATGATTCATCAGCATTTTTAATAGCACCACAAATGGCTGCAGCTGAAAATTTCTTAAACCCAAGGCTCAACCCATTACTAGACGGAATATTCGAACCGTCATGATCCGAAGCCACATAGCCTACTATTACCGGACCAATAAGGCAGCTAACCTATTTACTTGATATTATATTTCAATAATACAATATTACGTGTTGTAGACCACACCGTCGCACACCAGTGGCGCACTCCGGGGAGAGCAGCACCGAGGGAGACTCCAGCCATCAGTCGCAACGCAGCGTGGTGTACCTGCACGCCACTACTGGTAATATTGAACTTATGTGTGTCACGACGGCCACACACGGTCAGGTATACCGTCAAGTCTGCAACGCGCTTAGGGATGTTGAACGAGTGTGCACGACACGAGTGGAGTAAAACTACTTTCAAAAATAAAAATCAAAGCCTACGAGCCTCAGGTTGCATCGCAATACGTTCTTGAAGTGTACAAAAAGGGATTGTTTCAAAGTTCTCTAGTAGCGCCATCTATTGGTGGTTTAAAATAGCAAACACAGTTTCACTATGCCTGTAGATGGCACTTTTCTCTGCCGGACTTAATACCGACCCAGCGCAGAATAGCAAGTAATTGCAGTCCACGCGGGGTACATGGATTGACATCCATTTATACCCTTAAGCTGCTGCCTGTAGATGGCAGCGCGCATCATATAAGCCTCGCCCGATTACACTTTTCGTGACGCATTCACCAACTCACCCGTGCTTACCGTGTTTTAACCCAACAGTTCAACTGTTAAATCGTACATGTGTAGTGTGCGCTGTGCATCAGTTTAAACTGTACAGTTTTTTTTTAATGCTTTTGATTTAAATGTCTTTTAATAACAGTTAAAACTACGCAGTTAAAACTGAAGGTTTGTATGTAATGTAGATTCCAAAGTGTAACCTAATCGATTTCAGTCGGAGACATCCCAGACCCAGGTCGGGCTCGCAACCGGTCCAGAGACGACGTCTCGTCGCTCATGTCTTCCAACGTGCAAGTGCGGAGCACCACAAAGAGCTTCTCCCTATTCGCGCCCTGGACCCCGCGCCACCACAGCGAACAATACGACGTGCACTACGCACAAAAACCGCGAAAAAGTAAAAAAGAAGTCAGACGTGATGAGAAACCGCTGCAGAAGAAATCCTACAGCCAAACAACCTTAAACCGACGTCCTAACAGCCAAAATAGACTAACAAGTTCGAGTACAACACTTTATCGACAGAAAAGGGGTAAAGAGAACGATATCACTCAAAACACGATATCCCGCAAGGGAGCGCCCGAGAAGAAAAGTCAATCGAGCGAGATATTGAATAGGGATGATCGGGAAAGAGTGTCTCGATCCATATCCATTCCGAAGGACAAAAAGGCTGGATGGTTCAAATTGTCGAAGACCAAAAAACAAGAAAATACCCGCGTACGTTAAACATTGTAAAATTTGTATTAAAGCCTATATTTAATCAAAAAAGTATGGCACAATTATAAAAAAGATAATCTATTTACAAATACAGTTGAGCTTTTAATAAAATTTACAATTGACTGCGTTTAATGTCATACTAATTAATTTAATTTGTCAATAATTGCATATTATACTTAAATTTATTTTCTGTATACTTTTCGTTCTAATCTTCTAAATAATTAATCGTAATTTCATAATTATTAAAGGTTACTTAACAGAGTGCCATTGCAATAAAACGTAAACGTTACCAATTCTTAGTTTTATAACTAATTTAAAATTTAAAATTATGTAACATAGTGCTTCTACTTTACTAATAAAAATGAGAAAATTCTTATCTTAGCTGTTATTTTGATTTTGTGTCCAGATCTCTATTTTAAAAATATCACCTAATTAATTCTATTATTATATTTGGATGGAAAAAATATGAGGGACAATATTGGAGTTAAGAAGTTGTTGCATAAGTAAACAGAAAATTTTAAAATGTATTAATTTTAGAATAATCTTAAAATAAAATTTCTAATTATCCAAATTATTTTGTATGTTTATTTCAACTTTGTTTCTTTAATTATTCTATGATCATCATCATCATATCAGCCGATGGACGTCCACTGCAGGACGTAGGCCTTTTGCAGGAACTTCCAAACATCACGATCTTGAGTCGCTTGCATCCAGGCGAATCATCAATATTGTTATTTTGACGGCCTCTGTGGCGCAGTGGTATGGGCGGTGGATTTTTAAGACGGAGGTCCTGCGTTCGATTCGATCCCCGGCTGGGCCGATTGAGGTTTTCTTAATTGGTCCAGGTCTGGCTGGTGGGAGGCTTCGGCCGTAGCTAGTTACCACCCTAACGACGATGACGTACCACCAAGCGATTTAGCGTTCCGGTACGATGTCGTGTAGAAACCGAAACGGGTGTGGATTTTTATCCTAATCCTAACCAGTTAGTCCGCTTCCATCTTAGATTGCATCATGACTAACCATCAGGTGAGATTGTAAGCAAGGGCTAACTTGTAAAGAAAAAAAAAATATTCTATACTAATATTATATACGGATAAAGTGTGTCAGTTTGTAACTTTGTGGGGTTGTAGGAGCAATCTTAGAATCTACTAAACCATTTTTTTTTGACGTGACGTCTTATAAATTGGTTTGCCGGATGACACTTCAAGAAACTGCGTTACGCTCCGCTCACGTTATGCGCTCACAATGAGAGCGAGTGAATAAAATTTTGTTAATATGAAATTCAGTGCGAGATTCTTTGTATAAATTAATCTATACTTATAATAAATCTGTAGAGAGGTCAATTCTGTACATGAAATATATTTCCCAAATAACTATCAGGGGGTGTTTAGTGGTCGATACTGATGCCAAAAATGCAATCAGTAAAATTTTTGTCTGTCTGTATGTTCTTTATAGAAACAAAAACTACTCGACGGATTTTAACGAAACTTTTATTCGTTCGTATTTTATTTATTTTATTCTTCATACTCCTGAGCAGGTTATAGTATACTTTTCATCACGCTACGATTAATAGGAGCAGAGCAGTGAAGGGAAATGTTGGGAAAACGGGAGAAGTTACTCATTTTTTTAAGCTTCCGTCGCGTGGTATGTTCGTTATAGACACAAAAACTACTCGACGGGGATTTTAATAAAACTTGGTACAATTATTCTTCATACTCCTGGGCAGGTAAAGCATACTTTTTATTACGCTACCGTTAATAGGAGCAGAGCAGTGAAGGGAAATGTTGAGAAAACGGGAGAAGTTACTCCATTTTTTTAGATTCCGTCGCCGTCGCATGGTCCCTACCATAGGGGTAGTAGGATAGGGGTAGGGTAGGGATAGGGTAGGGTAGGGGTAGGCGTAGTAGTTTAGGTTTCACGCAGACGAAGTCGCCGCTAGTGTTTTAAATATAATTCTTTGTATAAATAAATGTTTTAAATTGTTACTATTATTTCATCCTCCTTCCTACTATACGAATGAATATTCACATTAAAATTATTTTACCACTCAAAGTCGTTGTCACGTAAAACTTTCGCCCGTATACCGACTTTACAGGCAACCAATTTTTTTTTACCAACAGTAAGTCACATTGTTTGCAAGATTTTATCCCCTTACTCATAAGAACTACGCAGGAGAAACCACGGGGCGACTGGAGTTTTATAATTGTAAAAATTAACTAACCCACTTTACCCTTAGCTGACGTGCTGCTTGAGTATCTATTTTCAGAAGTTATCTTTTGTTGAAATTGCCATATAGTGAAGCCACACTATGCGGTGCGACGCCGCGCCGGAGATGTTTTGCCGCATCGCTGTGCACATGTAAATGTATTGTGCGGCGCCGTGGTAGAAAGTGTGCCTGCGGTGCGGCGCCGGAGCGCGCCGTTAGGCATATCATTGATTGTATGCGGGACGTCGCAGCGACACCGCACCGTGTGGCTTCTCCTTTAGGTCTCTAAACTGTTGTCTATTAACTTCTCTGTCTACGAGAAGACAAAAAATTGACAAAGTTCCTTTTTCGAGCTTTTTCGGCGAGCTTCAGGCTCAGACCAACAGGGTTTAACAGTGACCTGACATAAAGTACGATTATTAAATTAAAATTACAAGGGTAATCGTCACTAAAATGTCATTCTACTTACTGACATTAATAATCTTAAGTAAGATTAATCGTATGTACGACTATTAATTCCAGTCAGTAAAATGCCATTTCAGTGAAAGTTGCACTTCTAATTTTACTGACGGGAATTAATAATCGTAATAAAACTTTTTTAAGAGGAGAGCTTATGATGACTCAAAATTGCTAAACTCTTATGGCGAAAATTTTGTTGCTGTAGCGCAAAATTTGTCATACAAAATTAAAAAGAAGATTAACAAAATGTCACTGTCAAATGTCAATATGTGTCTCTGCGTGTCATGGTCATGTCACTTGAAATTGTCATTTGTCTTGAAATTTTCATAAAGTTTTGGATTTGGGCTGGTATGTGTGTGAAGGAGATGTAATTTTGATTAAAAATCATATCGATTTTATTAAAAATTTTATATTTAATTGGAAATTAACACCACGCTAATCTCCAATGTTTCACAAAGTTAACAAAAGCAACCTACAGCTATGGCTCGAAGATACCGCGATGCCGCTGCCAAATTACAGGAAAACGTGCAAAAACATTTAAAAACTATCAAGCATGAGGTGTCTTCTTCGGAAGACGACGAACCTTTTGAACAGAATGTCTTGGATGGAGTGCTTCAGAGCTACTGTAGGGGTGGTGGAGACACCCAAATGCTGGAAAGAACCAAGAATCTCCTCGAAGAAGCTATAAGTGGTAGGTCTATAACTTGCTTAATATGTATTGGTTCTATAAAGCGAGCGGATGCGATATGGACTTGTGAACACTGCTACTCTTATTTTCATCTATCATGTATTCAAAAGTGGTCAAATGACAGCATTAGCTTACGAAACGAAGAACATCATGGCCCGATTGCCGTGTTCCGACCTATGAAAATTGAATGGTGTTGCCCAAAATGCCGCCATTCCTATGGTAAAGAAGAAATTCCCAGAAAATACCGCTGTTTTTGCAACAAAACTGACGATCCTGTCTATCATCCTTGGTTAGTTCCTCACACTTGCGGAGAAGTTTGTGGAAAAAGGTTGTCTTTGGGAGAAAATTGTAAACACAAGTGCCTGCTACTGTGCCATCCGGGTCCTTGTCCCCCGTGTCCACAGACAGTGAACAGAGCATGCTATTGTGGCAAATCTAATAAGAGAGTCAGGTGTAGCGCAGCTCACTGGTCCTGTCAACAACAATGTAACAAGATACTGCCCTGCAAGTCACACAACTGTGAAATAGAATGCCACGATGGAAATTGTCCACCCTGCAACTATACAAGCTTGCAACCATGTCAGTGTGGAGCTGAGAAAACAAAGCGCGCCTGCAATGATCTCATATGGCAGTGCGCAAAGCAATGTAATAAACCATTTGCATGTGGTTATCACAAATGTGAGAAATTGTGTCACACTGGCACTTGTGGAACATGCCCTCACTCTGGTATTCGGTCTTGCCCATGTGGCTCCATTGAGCGCTTCATACAGTGCCCTGATGTTATTGAAACATGTGTCAGTACATGTGGTAAGAAACATGAAGATTGTGAACATAATTGTCCAGCAAAATGTCATAAAGGACAGTGTCCTCCATGCTATGTTTTGATAGAAAAAAAATGTCAATGTTTAACACACACTCGCTCACTTCCATGCAGCAAAGAGTTCAGGTGTGAAACAAAATGCAGAGGCACAAGACCATGTGGAAAGCATGGTTGTGGTCGCAAATGTTGCAATGGTAACTGTCCGCCTTGTGAAAAGATTTGTGACAAACCTCTTCAATGTGGTCGACACAAATGCACCACAGTTTGCCATCATGGGCCTTGCTATCCTTGCCCTTTGGAATCTAAAGTAACTTGTAGATGTAAAGAAACATATATAACAGTCCCATGTGGTAGAGAAAGACACACACGGCCACCTAAATGCAGTCATCCATGTAAGATAAAATACAAATGTGGACATATAAATGAAAATAAACATACTTGTCACTTTGGTGACTGTCCACCATGCAAGGCAATTTGTAACAAAACACATGAGTGTGGGCACAACTGTGTAGCCATTTGTCATGAATATGTGTCAGTAGTGTTCAAACAGGTGGAAAAACCGGCTACGCCATGGGAAATTCAGCCTTCCAAAACTAAGATTGTCAAACAAGATTGCCCACCCTGTGTCGCCCCTGTTTTGGTGACATGTTTTGGAGAACATGAGACAGATTACCAGCCATGTCATAAAGCTACTCGTAGACCATGTGGCCGAGAATGTGGCAGACCACTTGCATGTGGAAACCACTTATGTGAACTTCTCTGTCATTTGCAGGAAAATAATGTTTCTTATCCAAATGTGCCTTATATTTGCAAACCATGCAATAGAGAATGTTCAATAGTCCGTCCAGAGAAATGCATGCACAAATGCGCTAAACGAGGCTGTCATCCAGGACCATGTCCACCGTGTGATATACTGGAAAGAATTCCTTGCCATTGCAAGGTGACAGAAATGTATTTTCGTTGCAGAGAGCTTGCAACTTCAACTGAAGAAATGTTCAGTTGTAAACAGCAATGTCCAAAGAATTTAGACTGTGGTCATCGCTGTAAGAAACTATGTCACTCTGGACCATGTAAAGACAACCAAATATGCCATAAAAAGACAAAAATTAACTGTCCCTGTGGTAATTTGAAAAAAGAAGCACAATGCACTGCTGTTAGGAACTCGGAAATACAAATTAAGTGTGATGAAAGTTGTGAAGCTAAAAAAGCTGCTGCTAAATTGGAAAGGGAAAAAGAAGAAAAAAGATTAAAAGAATTGGAAATAGAGAAAAACCGCAGAGAATTAGAGGAATATGAATGGAAATTGAGTGGCAAGAAAAAGAAATATAAAGAGAAGAAAATAGTTCTTAACAAGGATGACAGAAGTTGGCTACAAAGATATTGGGTTCCTATTTTATCTGTAGCTGTAGTGATTGTAGCTGCTATTTATTATATATTAATAATTAGTTAATTAGTTTTAACACTTGACTTTATATAGACTGATATTTTATAACAAAAGAAATGTAGTGAATGGAGTTGTTTGTTAAACCATGAAACACAAAAGATCTTTAAAGAGATCTTTATAGGTATGCAGTTAACTTGTTAACAAAACTGTTTAATTTTTAACAATTCTCGTCATGTCTGTATAATTTATTAACACAGTGAGTGTGATTTAATTTTTCTGTGTATTTATAATAAGCAGTTTTTATTAGTATAAGTATGTTTTAGTGTCACCAAATAAAGTCCCTGTTGAATTCAATGTGTACTTTGGTATGATAATGGTATAATAAAGACCTTTAATATTTATATGATCTTATTTAGTACTGGTTACTTACCTTGAACATTTTTTAAACCTATTTTATACTAACAAACAAATTAGAAATGATGGTAGAAAACGCATGTCATTTCATAACTTTTTAATTTTAAATGATGTATTGTTGTTTTAATAATAGTTGTATTAAAAGCTTATTAATGAAATTCATTTTCAATACATTAAGACCAAGTTAATTTTAATTATTATTATGTGTGAAATTACTAACAATTTATACCCTCATTTTTAATTTGTTTGTTGGTTTAGAACTATACAAGTACATAGGTACCTAACTTATACAGTACTTACTTGATTTTAAATCAATATTATCAGCATATTTTAATGGCTTACTACAGAGGCAAGGCTCTCTCCTAGGATTTTATTGTGTTTAGACTAACCAAGCTGATTGCAACTCCAATGAGAGCAGATAGGCTTAAAAATTATAATTTTAAACTCTTTAAGGATAATCATCTTCATCATCAGCCGATGGACGTCCACTGCTGGACATAGGCCTCTTGTATAGACTTCCAAACATTATGGTCTAGGACCGTCAGCACCCAGGAGCTCCCTGCAGACCTCTTGATGTCCTTGGTCCATCTAGTGGTGGGTCAGTGCCATTCCAGCACCTTGGGACCCCTTAATCATTAATCTATCTTGTATGATTAAGGATATTATCAGATGTTAATGATAATCACCAGGACCAAAGGCTGAATATTCCAATTATTCTAGGTTGAAACATTACAAGAAAGTCTCGGCATTCCGAACTCCCACAGGAGTAACAAGACAGTGGTGATTTTAATTAAGGTAATTTGATAAAGGTAAAAGAAAATTTTGATGATTTTGAGTCTACATATGTACTTAAGTAAATAAAAGGGTAATAAGTTTTCATATTATTTTATTAATCAGCCTTGTCCCAACAACAAAGAGCTGTTCCAGCTGCAATTAACACTATTCCAACTACCGAACCTGAAACATGAGAAATACAGTATTATTCATCAGCACTTTCTAGAATGTAAGTGTAGTTCTAAAATTTGTAATATCTATACCTATCCATCTATATTTAAAAAATTCCAGATTTGTTTGTCATTCATATATTTTTCTCTTGATTCACAGAACAGGCATGTGTGTTACCTGAGTGTTAGCTGTGTTGTGCACTTTAAAGACGTAAATTTAAAATACCTCATTTTCAGCCTATCTACAGGGCCAGACCTTCCACTCAGGGTGATAATGATAAACTATCAGATTAATTAATTTTATTATCATCGTGAGGACACCTGCATGCCTGCCTGAGAGTTTTCCTAATTCTCTACGTGTGTGAAGTCTGGCAATCAGCATTGGGCCAGCGTGATGGACTATTGGCCTAACACCTTTCATTCTGAGAGGAGACTCGTGCTCAGCAGTGAGCCGAATATAGGTTGATAATGAAGATCCGATTAACATGTTCTCTGAGGCACGCGGTGTTAAACCGCTAATTTCCCAAAGAATTTCCAAGAAGAAATCTCAGTATCACATACGCAGGATTCGAACCCAGGACCTCGTGATCCGTAACCACTGGATCAACAAGGCAGTCATTGGTTATCAATTGTTATCAGTTACCTATTGGTTAGTAGTTTAAAATTGTAATATAAGATATCTAATGTTGAAGCTTTTCTACTACAAGGTATACAGGGCGTCCCGTAATTAATGGATAAAACGCAAACGGTATATAGGTACACCACCTAATTATCTAAAACTAATTTGAATAGTTTTCCAAAAATATTTTAGGTGACCAAGTTATATTTTTTATTCGGATTTTTTAAATTTTTCTGTCTTGAATCAGTTTTTTTAATGTTGTAACTGCTGTAATTAAAATTATATCCAATATTTGCGTTTTATCCATTAATCAGTTCAATTTCATTAATCCAGTTCTATGGCATTTTCGCAAACTGGGCAGCATTAGGTACTTAATGTTGAAGCGTTTCTACTACAGTGTCTATCTAGTTCTATGGCATTCTCGCAAACTGGGCAGCATGGCATCAGTATTTAAGCAAAGTGTACTTTAATAAAATATTTAGATTCCCAAATATTTATAGACAGTGTTACTAACTCTCCAAAATATTTATCCCTTAAATTTATGTCAAAAACCCCTAAAATAGCCTTAATTATTGAGTTGTCCCCCTAAAAAATATAAATTTATAATAATTTAGAAATAATATGCTGTAATATGTTTCAAAAGTCTTTATTTAATACAGACAAAATATTTCGTCTTTATCTGAAGATTCAGATTTTTTGAAATTATACATGTTGACAATGAATAAATTTAACAATTTCTTTTTACCGCCAGTTGCCTCAGAGTTGTTGTAGAATAACGTATTATATGTCATTTTAAGTCGGTCAAGAAAAAAATATTAAAATTATCATGAATTTAAAAATATTAAAGAGTCAAAAAAACCTGAAAATACCCCTAAAAATTTGAGACCCCTAAAAAAAAATCCCATTTCACTTATTTGCCCCCTAAATCTAGGGGGAAAACCCCTAAGTTGGGAACCCTGTTTATAGAGATGATTACCAGAGTCTAAAGGCTGTTCGGAGCCCACTGCTGCACCAGTGAGCGCTGTGAAGGCGAACGCCAGGCTGTTAGCGGCCGGCACGGCGAGTGACAATGGTACGCGCTGCACCGCCAGCAGATACACCAGCGATCCGGCTTGGTTGACCAACCACGGCAGAACGTACTGTGAAAGTCCAATTGAACATTGACCCTGCCTTTCAAACCAATGGTAAAGCGACTAGTCACTACAAAAATACATAGATGATGACTAGGTTTGAATATATTGATTTTAATGATACATTCGGGTAAATAAGGTCAATGGTAACTAATCTATACGAAAAAAAGCAAAGATTGACTGGATATTTGCAAAATAAATAAGATTTCAAAATCTATTAAAAATATTTTATTGTAATTAGATGAAAATTCATACAGCTTTTTTGCAGTCTTTACTTTGAACTATAAACATAAACGCAGAAATGACAAAGATGTTAGTAATTTTGTTTAAACGCCCATACAAATCTAACGATCATTATTTGCCTACGACATCATAAGTTCGTACCATTTTGTATTGGGCGTTTTCAGGGATCCGCGGCAGCGCCGCAAGTCTGACCCTTTAAATCCCTGTAGCTCCGAAAGTAATGATCGCAGATACCCTGTTGCTTTTACAAAATAGCTTTACTATTAGCATACTCTTAATTTATATACAATTTAAAAAACTGTCATCATCCCTATTACGAGTAAGCTAAGTATATACTTTGAAGTAAATGATTATTATCATCATCATCAACCTTAGACCATTCTTTTTAATGGTCTAAGTCATCAACAAATTATTTAAATGGCTCACGCACTAGCCAGGGATCCCTGCTTATTAAAAGTCAAGCGATTTAGGGTTCCGGTACAATTCGTGTAGAAATCGAAAGGGGTGTGGATTTTCATCATACAAGTCAGCCCGCTTCCATCTTAGATTGCTACATCACTTACTATTAGGTGAGATTTTAGTCGAGGGCTATTGCTGTAGAGAATAAAAAAAGTGCCTACCCTCCAATTGCCCAATAGAAACTTTACTTCAGCTCGCGCTTGCCCGAACTTTGTGTCTGCTTTCACTTTGCGCAGCCCTCGGGTACCTTGGCGGATAAATGGATTCGTGCAGCCCCATAACATTCCAGTTAGGAGAAGTAAACCTGCAAATATATCGTATTAGAGTAGATAGGTACTAGCCCGCCAACCCGCAATGGTGCAGCATGATGGGTTTAAGCTCCACATCCCCTGTTCTATTAGTGAAACCTGGTACTGTAGTAGGCCGTTAAAATATGTTCATAAATTATGAAGTGTACCTAATATGATCATGAATAAATTACCTACTATGGTACCTATTATCAATACCATCTCAATTTAATCTAATCAGGTAATAAAACAATAAAAATCGAGTCTTATATCTAATGTACGGTATCTACGGTACTTTACAATTAGAGATTATATACTTTTAGCTTTACAATAACAATAATTGAAAAGGGGACTTATAAATAGGTAGCTACATAATATTAGATGATATAAATTTCACTACTAAGTAGATTTTCATGCGTTTTTCACTAGTAGGTAGTTTAACCTAAACTAACTACTAGTCAAGGGAACTAAATTTTTTTTCAAGCGTAAACCATATAAAGTCTAGATGGTTAGGTAGTTACTTATTACGTAATAAATCTACAAAGGTAAAGGTGATTTCAGACTAACGTATTATCTTGCGCGTATACGGTCGTTTCAACATACGCGCTTACACGCGCGCTACATTACGCATCAAAAAACCAGCCTCGCGTAAACGGGTATATTTAGGCTTGTTCGCTCGAACCGGTGGTATTGTGTCAGTATCAACATAAAATATTCGAGCATAGAAGCGCGTAAACGCTCGTAAGAGTTGAGCGTGCCAAAAGGCGCGCCTCCAAATACACGCGTATGAAACGCTAGTCTGAAACCACTCTAAATTGGAAAAAGTCTAGATCAGTCTGCCCAAATATTGTTTAGGTTGGTTGCATTTTTGGGATGCGGTGCCTTGTTTGTTGACAGACCTTTACTACTAACAGGTTCTACCGTAATAATAAATGAAGCAATATTTCAAATTAGCTTAAAACTTTTCAATTAGAACATTTCTGTTAGAAATTATATTTAAATCATATAAAAAAGCATAAATTCCATTAGACAATTATTATGAAAGCTAGATACATTAGAGGTCAGGTAGTATAGGTAGGAATTCAAAAATCATTCAATTATAAAAATGTATCATATATTTTGTAAATAAAAAAATATACAATTCAAAGAGCTCATATCACAAAAACAAATGCAGAAATAAATTTGTATATTATGCATTAAATTATTAAAAATACCAGTGTGAGATCACATTCATAAATATCACATTATTTTATAGAGGAAATATCAAATAATTTAGACTTTGGTTTTAATAAATAAATTTCCTATTTTCATAACCCAAAACTATAAAACCTAATGAGAATAATTTTCTAAAGTTACAGTAATTTTTGTGAATGTGACTTTTAACCTAATAAGCATTTAAGTTAAATATAAAACCACTATTATTTAATGTAGGAAATAGTATTAGAGAATAATGTCAATAAAAAAATTAAAAAGCTAATATTAATTATAAACTTATTTTTAGAAAACTAATTATAATAAAAAATAAACTTTATCCAAAATAAAAAGAGAAATTTTTCTTATCTTATATAGGCCTTTAACCACAGCTTGGCTCACATTTAGGAGGATTTGTTTGAGCAATTAGTTTCAGCAGACAAAGGTTGGAAAACAATATAATAAGTTTTTATATATTTACTATGATTATTTAAATAGTACAAAAGGCTTAGGATGCATACCACAAGGTATCTTGTAACAAAAGAAAGACATGATTGTCAACCTAAATTGAAAACATCACTCTTTTTTGTTGTGATGGGATAAAATAGTGATATTTTAGATTCTATCTTTGGTTAACAAAATGTTTTTCTCACAACAAACTCACAAGATATTATCTTATTGTTGCATCCTAGGCCTTCAGGTGAGAATGTCCTCACAGTCACCTTCATAACAAAATTAACTACTTTCCAAGAGGAGTACCAACAGTCATTGGTTTTACTTCAGAAAAAAGACAGTGGTTCTCATCAACCCAATTTACAAAATCTTCTCCTAAAGCTACAGAGCACTCAAGAGCCAACACACAGTCATTCTCAGCACGATGGGCATCCACTGCTTCGCGGTTCAACAGTCTGAAATATACATCCTTTAGTTTATATTTCTCAGTTGGCTTCTCTCCTTTACTCCACGGGAATCTTCTACGTGCTTTTGAAATTTTTAAAGGCGAATTTCTCTTTTGAGGTGTTTTATTCACACACTGAACGACAGATCGTTTTGGTGTTGTCTCATTAACTGCTTTAGCACTGAGAGTATTCTCAGAAGCAAAGTCAATTTCATCCACTTCTGTCTTATTTACAATACTTGTTGCAGGTTCTTCTTTAGTATCTGACATGGGATAATTGTTAACTTTCTTTTTACCCTCCATAATATCATAGAATGCATGAAGGCAATCAGCACACATAATGTCATCAGATAAACTCGCACCAAGTTTGACAAAATGATTTTTTAATATAGGGAAGTCGAAGTTGTGTCCGTTTTGAGCAATCAAACAGGCTGGTTTAGTTAGCAGATTGAGAAATTTGTCAATGATTGTAAATACTTCCATGTTAAAAAAGGCTTCCTGCTCAAGTAGGTCATTGCACAGGCCCGTGACCTTCGTGCAGTCGGGATGCACCATTCTGCCAGGATTGAGGCACAGCGTGAGTTTCTGTTGAACGCGAGGAGCACATCCCTTGCGCGTGTCGAGGACATGTTTCCTTTTCACGGCCACTAAACTGAGTTCCGTTATTTTTGTCTTATTGTTCTCCTCTGCCGGTAGACCGGAGGTCTCCAGATCTATAAACACGTACGTCGCGATCGCGGACATTATCGGGAATAAATTAAACGTACCACAGCTTATAGCTTACCTAAATATATCCACATTCTGGCGAATCACACCAATGGCTATGACTCAATGACTCATGTTTATGCTGCCTTATCAAGCTACAATATTCCCGTAGCCATAGGTATACCTACGATAACATTCTCCAATTCTGCATCGCATAATTTGTCTATTGAATTGAACTATTTAAGGGTTGAAATTATTTGATAATTGATATTTCTTAAAAAGTGTGTGTGTTTTTAATATCTAATAAAGGTGTTTTATGCATCTAATTATGAATTTAAGAAAATAAATATAAACGGTAAAATTGTAAAATGTAAACAAAAAGCCCTCTCTGAAATCAGTGTTACCAACTCTCCAAAATATTTATCCCTAAAATTGGCGTCAAAAACCCCTATAATCGCCTTAATTATTGAGTTGTCCCCCTAAAAAATATAAATTCATAAAAATATAGAAATAATATGCTGCCATATGTTTCAAAAGTCTATATTTAATACAGACAAAATACTACGTCTTTATCTGAAGATTCAGATTTCTTGAAATCATACATGTTGACAATGAACAAATTTACCAATTTTTTTTATTCGATGAAAATTGCCTCCAATTGCCTTAGAGTGGTTGTAGAATAACGTATTATATGTCGTTATAAGTCGCTAGGCCAAGAAAGAAATATTAAAATTATCATCAATTTAAAAATATTAAAGAGTCAAAAAATCCCTGAAAATACCCCTAAAAATTTCAGACCCCTAAAAAAATCCCATTTCACTTATTTGCCCCCTAAATCTGGGGGGAAAACCCCTAAGTTGGGAACCCTGCAAAAACCCCTAAAATCGCCTTAATTATTGAGTTGTCCCCCTAAAAATAAAAATTCATAATAATTTAGAAAAAATATGCTGAAATATGTTTCAAAACTCTATATTTAATACAGACGAAATATTACGTATTTATCTGAAGATTCAACTTACTGAATAAATTTAACAATTATTTTATTCGATGAAAATTGCCGCCAGTTGCCTCAGAGTGGTTGTAGAATAACGTATTATATGTCGTTATAAGTCGCTAGGTCAAAAAAGAAATATTAAAATTATCATTAATTTAAAAATATGAAAGAGTCTAAAAATCCCTGAAAATACCCCTAAATATTTCAGACCCCTAGAAAAATCCCATTTCACTTATTTGCCCCCTAAATCTGGGGGGGAAACCCCTAAGTTGGGAACCCTGTCTGAAATTGACTATTGACATTGACAGCACGGACGTCAAATTGACAGTGTCACGTAATTATTAGTAGTCTTTGGTAATTTAATTGTAGACGGAAAATTAAATAGACAGAGGTTTGCGTGCTGTTAAAAGTGAATTTCAACATCATCTCAGTCTATATAAACCTACATTAATATACATGTATGTGTCTGAACTTGACGAAATATCAAATAGTGATACCTCCGAACGCTAAATATGCTAATCTATAGTTGTTTTTTAATAAAATGGCTTTACAGCTCTGAGTTCCAGTTTTTTTGACCCAACAGCTCAATAGACATTATTTTTTACTTTTTTTTTAAACATTGGCGGGAAAATTATGATAATTTAAAAAGTTGAACTAGGTTAAACTGATATAATTAAATACCCATCCTAATTTAATAATTGAAAAATCGAGTTTATTTAGTGAAGTGAAACAAAAAAAAATTTCAATGAGTTTAAACTTTACACAATATAAGTGACTTTGAGCTGACAGGATTCTTGGATACAAGTAGGTAAAAGGTAAAAAATTTAAAACACAAATTCATTGTTTAAATTGTTTATTCAAATCTATATTTTACAACCTGATTCTATTTTCACATAATATTGCACGATAATTACAAAAATATTTATTACCTACAAAACTAAAAGTAAATTGGATCATGTAGGTACATAAATCTTATTATATACTTATTTTATATATCTACTCCAAACTTATTTTGATTTTATTATGCTTTTACATTAGTCAAATCTAAGAATTAAAAGTTCCTTTATGTAGGTAAGTAGATATAGTTCACTATAATAAACAGTTGAAAACAGATTTTAAGCAAGAAGTTTTGTTGTTTTTTGATAAATTATGACCTCTAGCCTTTCAAATAAATTGTTCCGGCGGCAGATTTTTTAATAAACACTTCCTAATTATTTTTGATTCATTTATTTTATATAGTTGGTTCTTTTATTTATTTTAAATGAACTAATAGTAGAAACAGAGTGTTTAGGTATACATTACATATTTAAGCAAGTACCAAATATCTGAGAACACAAATAATTTTAATGTTTTTTTCACAGAATAACCTTAGCCTTGGAGGCAATCTATATGACGTCTCGGAAATGAGCTGTGGCTGTTGATACGCGCAGGTCATACATAAATACGCTTGAAGCGACTGCGGGTGGGAGGGAGGCGCGCGGGGTGATGCCCTGCCGCCGCCGTGCCGCGCCAATACGCTACCGTTGATATCTAAAATCTTGTACTGCACATCCTAACGCGCGATGTTCCGAAACGTCATAAAATTTGCATACTACCTACTCGTTTAAATCTATAACTGATTTCGGATGCAGAAAAAAAAAAACAAATATTTATGATTGTGTTAGAAACCGCGAGCACATCTTGTGTCTAACTGGTTTTATTGTCATAGCTTCTGATTAGATCGACGACTGTGTATAACCATTGTATGGAGTTCCGGACACTGCGTTCTTCGTTGGCTAGGTTCCTCCGTTCGGCGAGGAGAGCTCTCGCACGGTCCGAGTCCCGGGATGCTGCTCGGGTGATGTGCGCTGACTCCACACGCAGAGCCGTATTCCGTTTGTGCAGTTCTACAATGTCTTTTTTCCGCGCTGAAATGGAATATATTTAAATAATTTGTAAGTTAACTAATTTTATGCCTTAATAGCTCAGAGGTAAGAGCGGTCGGACTCATCACCGAGGGGTGGTGGTTTGATCCCCGCCCCGTTGATCTATTGTCGTACCTACTCCTAACAAAGTCTTGCCCGACTAATAGGGATGATGACAGTTTTTTAAATTGTATATCTGCGATCATTACTTTCGGAGCTACAGGGATTTAAAGGGTCAGATTTGCGGCGCTGCCGCGGATCCCTGAAAAACGCCCCATACAAAATGGCACGAACTAATGACGTCGTAGGTAATGTAGTGATCGTTAGATTTGTATGTGCGTTCAAACAAAATTACTAATACCTTTGTTATTTGTGCGTTTATGTTTATAGTTCATTTATTTAAAAATATCACATTTAATGTAAGGAAGCTAAAACAGTACGAATTTTCAATCGATTTTGAAATTTTATAATCTCATTTATTTTGCAAATATCCAGACAAACTTTGCTTTTTATGTATAAATTAGTTAACATTGACCCTTTTTACCCGAATGTATCATAAAAATCAATATATTCAAACCTAGTCATCATCCCCATTGGAGGGGAATGGGAATATTAGTCATATTTAAAAAAAGATATGGCAAATATCATCATCATCATCATTATCAGCCGATGGACGTCCACTGCTGGACATAGGCCTCTTGCATGGACTTCCAAACAAAACGGTCTCGAGCCGCCAGCGTCCAGGGGCACCCTGCAACCCGCTTGATGTCTTCGGTCCATCTAGTGGAAAATATACTTAAAAAAAAAAAAACGAAATCATTAGATATGTATCGGAACTACTTCATGTCTCAGTAAATACTATAATAAATGTTTCGACATTGAAAACGGACCAACACAGGCCGGGTTAAGTTAGGTGGAGCAGCTTGGTGGGGTTTATGCCCATATTCTCTTTCCTATAATCTAGAGGGAGGCCTGATCCGGTAGTAGTGTAAAAATTCATAAAATTATAATGATAATTGTTTCTTTTCTTTGCTTAGGTTTATTAATTGACTTCAAAAACAAGAGGAAGTTCTCAATGCGAGTGAATGTTTTTTCAAAAGTAATCTAAACAACATACCTACAATTAATTGTTGTAAACTAAGCTTACTGGATATTAACCTCAGAATACAGAAAACCACCAGAAGCCACGTTTAGATGTCATTCTATAGTGCGCAGTGTGTCCAAAAATTGTACACAACAGCCTGCACTAGTCGCAATTCTCACCCGCGTAATGTTGCTAGTACATGAGGCTGTTAAATTTTTCCCTATTTTGTGGTAAAAATGTATAATGTTAAAAGGAAAACAATAAGTGTACAGTTCATCACATTAAATGTTAACTTGTATGGTAAATAATAAAAACAGTGGTACCGGTTTTCTAGTGATTGCTAAGAGTCAGCAAGAAAATGAACTCTAAAAAATTTAAGACAAGGACAAATAAATAATAGATATAATAAGACGGTTATTATAAAACTTATCAACTAACAAACTAAAGAAATACATATTTACAATAATAATTTTATATATTCCATATAATTATATTATATTATTATTATAAATATGTATTTCAATCGTGTGCACAGTTATTATTATCTCGTCTTATTTCTCTAATTTTTATGTCTCTTAAAATTCAAGTATAAATAAGGCCATTGAATTGGTTTAATATCTTTTAAGAATGTGTTTTGAAGTTAAAATATATTTTATTTAATCCTCTTGCTCAAACAAACAAGCAAACAAGTAGGTACACAAACAAACAAAAGACCAAACAAGCACACGAAAACAAACAAATGAGCAAACAAACACACAAACAGACAAGAACGAACGAACTTATTATAATATAGCACGCCATTGTTATTTGTAAAATTTTAAAGCTTTAAGATTATTTTACACTTTCTTTATCTGCGCTGATTACCACAATTTTATTTCAACTTAATTGCCGGAACCTATGCCTACCTATTTAGTTGATTAATATTTTACATAAATAATAAATCCTTGAATTGAAATTAAAAGTAGGGAAAATCAAAACAATTACATTGGCAACACTTACAAAATGAAGTCATCGGTTTCTATGACAACTAAATTCACGTAAAAATTATTCATTATTTTAACATAAGAATATTTATTTGTGCTACTTACACGTGAAATGTGATCCTATTCAGTTTCTTTTTTTTACCAACGGCATTTTTACACGAAGGAATAGCACAAGACGGCTTAATTTAATTAAATTTGTCACCTGTATAGCACGTCAAGCAACACGACAAACACAGAGTGAGTAATCGTAAAATGTGTAGTTTAAATCATGCCATGGGAACTTAGAAGAACGTGAAATCTTTATGAATCAGCGCCATCTACATCCTAGATTTAAGATTCCAGGATAGTAAATTCAATTACATAAGGTGTGTATGTAATATAATGTTTTTAGAGATTTAAACCGTGTAAGTATGAAAAAAAAAACAAAAAAAAAAGAATTATTTATCCTTTTAATTTTGACGTGCAATAGGAAGAATGTGTTTGTATTTCTAAAGCAAAGGGATTATTAAAGAAAGACAGTAACCGTACATTAATTTCAACGATGTTTCATATAGTCATTTGGCCTAGTGGTGCATAACAAAGGTACGATCTAATAATCCTGAGTTCGAGCCCGGACAATGAAAAACTTTTTGTCTTTTTTTTTTGTTTTTCTCAATTGGTTTCTTCAACTATTACAAAATCAAAAATCTCACATTTACAAAAAATATGCATTATTATTTTTATAACATAATGGATACTATACTAAAAATACCGTAGCTAGTCACTAGATGGCGCTATCACAAGCGTTCCGAAAAAAGTTAGAGTAGCCTATCTATTTCCAATAATACATTGTAATCTTTGGTTTAAATGGCTTCACTTCTTTGCGCTATCACTCCTTCTGGTGGTTTTCTGTATTCTGAGATATTAACTATACCGATTAGGTTACGTATCGTGTAGAGTCGTGGGATGTGCTACCGAATGGAATTAATTCCTAAAGCTTAGCGTATTCTATGTTATAGTATGGCTAAATTTAATAAAAACACCAAGACATACCTGATTCATAGTCTTTATAAAGTTTGCCAATAACTTCAATTCCTGGCCAACTACTTAAAGTATCTGCTTGGCAGCTAAAGTCTTGGACTTTTTGGAAATTATCACAGAACATTTCGTTAACACCAGCTGCAGAATTTTGTGGTTCATCCATGGAAGTAGCTTGAGTGGACGTCGCAACACAAGGACTTTGGATACTTTTCAATGAGATAATCTTTGTAATATTTGGAATATTTATGTTTGGATAATACTTTCCTGAATTAGAACAATTTTGTATATTTTCACTGTCAAATCCAGGATTTAAATCTCTTTTCCTGGTATTTTGACCGCTAAAATGCTTCACACTTCTATCTGCCATTTTAGACAATCTATTCAATTCTGAGAAATTCTTTTCAGCAAGAACTTTAATGCTTTCCCCGTCGTCGCCGTGTGAGTCTATTCTTTTCTTAATAAGATTGTTGTTTTCATTAACACATTTTTTGATTTCAGTGAGTATTTTTAATTGGCCTTTAGGGTCTAATTCAACGATGTTGGTCGGAAGTGTAGGTTGTTTTAATATTTGGCCTTTTACAGTAGGACCTTCCCTCCGTTTCCTCTCTTTTTCAATTTCCAGCCACACTTTTTCATAATCTGTAATATAATTAAAATAAAATATTTATTTACATCCTTTAACTAATTATCTAACGAACACCCTGGTTTCATTCGAGTAGTTCCCATTATCGGGATAAAATAAATCCTAGATGTAAAAGAATTTTATAAATCGGTCTACTTAGAAATTTCAGAGCCTATTCGCTACAAACAAACAAATAAAAAAATGTCTCCTCTTTATAATACTAAGTGTAGAAGTAACTAACCTTGTTTTTGTTGTGGTGTAACTTTCTTTAAATTCAGATTAATCAAAAACTTTCGTTTGGAATGTTGATCTGTGTCTTCTTCTTTTTCTGCGATATCATTGTGTACTTTTACAGTACTTAAATTATGATTAGAGCCTTCAGATACATATTCTTCTTGAAGAAGACAGTCTATTCGACCTGCTGCTATATAAGCGCTTGCTACGGCATCTGTTCTAAAAATCCTTTCCTGGCGCTGAAGATTTCTCTCTGAAAAAGATACAAATGATTTCGGTAAAGCTATTTGGTTTTGTCCAAAATTAAATTTTAATAATTCCTATATCACTCCAATATATTTACCATTGTATTCATTTTGAGAAGCTAATTTAAAATGAGCGAGAAACTCTATTTTTCTTTGTTCGTTTTCTTTAGATTCGATGTTATTATGAGGTTCTCCATATTCTTTTATCAAAGAATTATATGTTTGCAAATCTTCTTCGCTGTAATCACTGTCGCTATCATTACATTCGTCTTGCATTATTATTTTAGTGTTCGCAAATTCCTTATAAATCTCTGCTTTCATTTTTTCTGGAGTTATAATATTTTTTGTGAAATCTTGTATCTTCTTTGTTTCAGGTTTTTGGGATTCATTATTGGATACCGATTTCACATCACGATTTGATAAATACTTTAACCTACGCAACTTTTTTCTTTGTTCATATATATCTAAAGAACTCACTTCGTCTATTTTAGATATTTTAGGCCTTATATTTGTTATCACAATCTTGGGCTGTAGTTTAGAGTCCATTTGATAAGGACAGGTTATAAAAAGTTTGTCGTTTGTGTTTGCTTGTTCAAAAGGCTTCTGTGTTTCTCTCTTATTTGGTCCAACCATCTTAGGATATTCACCTTTTACAAAAGTTTGATTCAACTTATTATCTGAGTCTACTATCATTGGCACTTGATAGACTATCTGAGGATTCATAATTACTTTTTGGTTAGACGTCTGGAAAACTAAGTCCGTTTTATTATTTGTTTTAGAAAGTGTTTGTAATGAGTTATTGTTTGATTTTAAAACATGAATTTCCTTGTTATCTGTTGGCTTATTATTTTTTAATATTTCATCGTTACTTAAATTCATAGTTGTCATTTCAGATGTTTTATTTTCATTAGATATTGATCTCGTTTTATTATTTTCAGTGTTAACTTTGCTGTTATTTTTTATCATCATTAAATTTGCAGGGAATTGAACATTGCTTAAGTAGACAAAATTTGGCTGTAGCACCACATTTTTAGATTCAGTAGTATTAAGTTTATCAGTTTTAACCTTATTTTTTAAATCTTGCTCTTGTAAAGTACCTTGTGATTTCTCCTTCACGACTATCTTATTGCCATAAATCTGATTCTCAGTAATCAGATTCTCGAAGTCATTCTCGTCACAATTATCTTGATGCATTCGCTTTAATGAAACTACTTTCGAAGATGTTCCATTTTCATTGACGAGCTCTTCTTTACATTTTTTTGTTTGGCTGGACGGTCGTGAAGGAGCTTCCAGGTTTTTTGGATTGAAATCAGTTCTTTGTAACAGTACGTGAGGATTTTGTTGCTGAATGGTTAAGAGCATTTTTGGATTGGAAGGATTATTTTTTTGTATAAACACTATTTGGTTTTTTGTTTCGCTATAAGTCGTATCTAATGGTTTAGGTGGTAAGTTTGCTTTGGTTGTTTCTATGTTTAAAGGGTTAAATATTGGTCGTGCCTGTACTTTTACAGACGGGCTCGTAAATGAAGAATCTTTATTTTCAATCGACTGGTCAGGCTTGGGATCAGGTTTTTTGAACTGCGATTCAGTCTTATTTATAGCCTCTGCAGCATTAATTAATGTATTAATACTGTTAGAAGGTGTTGACATGATTGGCGTCTCATTTTCTTCAGTGTCCCTTAAAGCGCTTTTTATTACAATATTACTCTGTATTTCTATTTTGGATCCACTTTCTTTTATATTTGGAGTATGAAAAGCTGGATTAAATGGCTTTTTTGGTAAGTAGTTTTGGAACATTGAATCTGGAGGATTACTTACACATTTCATATCAATTTTACTTATAGGTATACTGGTTTTAAGACTAAATCTTTCAGGTGGTTTCTTTTTTATATCTTTATTGGAAATTTGTGTAGGCACTGTAGCCATGGTACTTGAAGCTTGATTTATCGGTGTTACATTCATTTTTGATTCTGAAGGCAAAGTTTTATTCGTTTCACTTGGTTGAGTGGCAGGAACGATTTCAGGAATGAATTTTTCTTCAAAGTCTGTTTCTGTTTTAGGTGCTTCACTCTGTAAGTGTTTTTCAGTTGTTTTAACTTCTGTTATATTTTCTTCAGAAACAGATGTTGTTGTTTCTTTCGTAGATGAAGGAAAAGTAATAAACTCGGTGTTACACGTTTCATTTTGCGAAATCGTTGTTGTATTTGGCTTTACCATTCCCGGATACGCAACTGGTTGAAATGCTGAATATCCAGGTACTGAATATAAATATCCGCCATAGTTTGTATAGCTTGATTCAACTTGCTTCGTAGTCGTGACGCTAGGATTTGGGTTGGGTATAGAAGATGGAGAAATTTTTGGCGAATGAGGTATAGGTTTTGGCGGTGCAAAGCTAGGTTTGTCTAGAAAAGGTGGAGGTTCTTCGGGTTTTGGTGTTTCAGGAGGCTTAGCTATGGGTGAATTTGATGTAACAGTGGGTTCCAAAGTTGTGGATGGCATTTCTTCTTCGGCGGAGGCTACTGGTTGGCTCGCTTTGCCCGACCTAGCTGTAAAAATAGTTGAATATTATTATTTTATTGAACTATTATTAGAAGTATTTCAAAATCGTTATATTAATATTTTTTCACGGCTTATTGAAATTACAATTACGATTTTATTGAAAAACATTACAAAAATATAAAAATAATATAGGTAGGTACGCTTCTAAAAAATAAGGAAGCAAAGAGAAGTAAAACTAAGCAACATAAATATTACACAAACTACGCTGAATCTAAAGAGGCCAATATATTTATTATTATAATTAATGAAGTCTTTATTCAATTTTCAGGATTGTTGTTGATTTAGTAGATATCGAAACCTAGTTGTGTTATCAGTAGGTATTGTATTATCAGTTAATTTTTAGGGATATTTTGTAGGTATTTTATTATTTATTAAAATTTATAGATTAATTAAATATTTGTTACAAAAATATTTTTAGAAAAAAAAATTAAACGACTTCAAAGATGCATTACTCCAAAAAGCGAAAAATAACATCGTACCTATGTCCTTTGAAATGATCGATTTTAAGGCGTGCTATGCCAAATCGGCTCTTAAAGTTTTGTTTTTTTTTTGTTTTTTTCAATCTATAAAGTCGGTTAAAAAAATATTTTTTGTTTTTAGTGTCTTAGCATAGTAACCGTTAGCGCCACATTACTTCCAATTTCCTATACTTCTTCCTTCCTTCAGTTCACCAGCTACGAGGATTTCGGTTATTTTCATTTTAACACAAAATTACTGAAACGATTTTCGTAAAAAAGGACCAATCTGGAAGTATATACTCTTTCAAACAAAATAATTTTCAAAATTGGTTAATAAGTGACGAAGTTAGGTAACAAACATTAAAAAAGACATACGCGTCGAATTATGAATCTCCTCCTTTTTTTGGAGTCGGTTAAAAATAACACTAATGGTACCTCCTTATGGAGTTGGATTTTTTTGGTTAACCTATAACCTATATATACCCTATACTCCTATACCCCTATTGAGGACTCCTACTTGGTAGGGGTATTCAACAACAAGCCTTATATATATTTGTCGCTCTCGAGTGAACCCAAAAAACTTTTTAGCACCAATGATACCTTTTACTACAATAGTCGTAAGCATTGAAGACATTTTGACATGAAACAAGAAAATGGTTTGTTTTCAAAAATAACATTTTATTTCGACGAACGATTTTCTTCGCGTTGCAACGTACTGTTTGGTTTTAATCTAAAGTCTGACAAAGTCTGACTCTGTTGAGTGAATGGCTAGGGCGTGGCAATATTGCCAACATAGACCTTCGCCGGCGAAGACGAGGTCCCCGATATCTGACGACACCTGGACGTGGGTTATTTTAACTCACGATCGAGGGCACCCGGACTGATACTCTCAGGCCAAAACACCCTTCCAGAACGGCCCTCTAAGCCGAGGTCAGAGTCTCAGAGGACACGCCCTTAGAAAGTCCCACCCATCTATTCTGCTTCTGCCTCCGGGACCCATCAGGCGACGTTTCTGCGCTCGCCCAAACCCCCCGGTGACGCCACTGATGTCCCATTAAGGAGTGTCCCACTCACACAAACGGAAAAAAAATTGTCTATGCACAATGTTATCAATGTGTCCGTTTGTTGACACGTAGACAGAGTTAATATAGACGACTGATTATAGTGCCGAGATTGCGTGCAATTTTGATATTGATTTTGATCCGTACTTGATGTGTACCTACTGTTTCAGTAGACTGAAATCGTCCGCCAAATTAAAAAAAAAACAGAGTATATTCTCAAAATTATAGTGCACATATTGGAATAACTGAATTTAATACTTTTAAACATGTAGTAATGTATCAAACAAAAAATTATTTAAACAAATTATGAAAACTTTTTTAATTTGTTTGAATGTTTTTTTTTTATTTGGCGGGCGATTTAAGTCTACTTTCATTAGCCTAGCTCGAGGTGTGATATGACTAGCGATTTCTACCCTCATTTTTAATTTGTTTGTTGGTAAACAGTAAACATCGACTAGGGCTGGTGATATAGTAGAGGTGTGGTCTACACTCCGGCATTAGAAATATATACCCTCATCTGTTATTTATTATTGATAACAAATAAATGATAGATAATATTCACAATGAGACATTGCAAATAGGTTGCCTAGTTTAACTATAATAACCAGACATATTTTTCCTTTGATAAGGTAGCTATATCTTTCATACAAAATCTAGGAAACCATGAACCAGAACAAAGGCATCTTTGTCTAGAATCTTTATCTCGGGAACGCGTATCGATTTGAAATAGTAAAACCACAGGTCTACAAACCCAGTTACCTATTTAGAAATCCTTATTCTTCTTCTTAGAAGTCCTTATTTGAGGCTTATGTTCAGCAGTGGATGTGGAGGTCCATTGGTTGATAATAATGACGATGATGAATTAAATCATAAAAAATAGTCTTTTGTTAAGTAAAGTACGTAATCTAGTACGTATCTATATCCAGTATGGAACCCTCGGTACGAGGTAAGTACAAAATACTTACTATACCTATTTCTAAATAAATACAAATAGTAGATATTCATGCTCGCTGCTGTACCTAGATTTTTTTACGTAGTTTACTCACAAATATTAGAGTAGCAGACGCCCGCGGCTCTGTCCGCATGAAATTTGTTTTGTAATACCTTTTTTCCTTATACTAGTAATGATCCCGTATACCCACATGCCTGCAGCGCTGCGCGCATGACGTCCGGTGAAACTCATCGTGTGTTGGTCGCGATGTGCATGACGGCTTGATTTGAAGCTAAAATCTGGACCAACACACCATGAGTCGGCCGATTTGCTTCAATTTCTAGGTTTCAATTGGTAGGTTATTAGGGTACTACTTACCTACTCATTTGATCTACGCAAAAGTTGCGTGAACATCGATTTATTGGTTTTTGAACGATGCTAAGCTCATGGCTATGGCATACCTACTAAAGATCTATTCCATTCAGTAGATTCAGAGAATAGCGTGAACATATTACCTTCATACAGACGAAAATTGAAAAAAAAAACATTTTTCGTGTTCCGACTCTTTGATCGCTCAAAGTCGTTTCTTTGTAATTTTATATAAAGTACTCGATTTCTACTCTTTTGTTATATTGCAGAATATATTATATAGAAATATTAGATTTAATTAGCTGCTGCGGTGGTCCAGTGGTTAGTTTTACTTCAGATCACGAGTTCCTAGGTTCGAGTCTTGAGTCAGGATCATTAACATTTGTAGTGGTCGTTATAGACACATTATCTATCACCCTAAGCTCGCCACCCAGCATTGGAACGGCGTGGTGGTTCTACGCATTCCACCATTATTTATTTCAGCTGTTTTTTTCTGCAAGATGTGTGCATTATAATCTAGTAATTTTTTTAAAAAGAAATTTATAGAACTTGTAAAATGTTTTTATATATGTTTCAAAGCCGTGGATATATAATATATATATGTATATATATAATAGCTCAGTGGATATGACCTCTGCCTCCGACTTCGGAGGGTGTAGGTTCGAATCCGGTCCGGGGCATGCACCTCCCAACTTTTCAGTTGTGTGTCTATTTTAAGAAATTAAATATCACGTGTCTCAAACGGTGAAGGAAAACATCGTGAGGAAACCTGCATATCAGAGAATTTTCTTAATTATCTGTGTGTAAAGTCTGCCAATCCGCATTGGGCCAGCGTGGTGGACTATTGGCCTAACCCCTCTCATTCTGAGAAGAGACTCGAGCTCAGCAGTGAGTCGAATACGGGTTGATAACGAATGTTTCAAAGGGCATCTCCTCCTGAGTCCTTCGTTGGTATCGCAGATAACTATTTTTTGATTTCATAAAACAATACTTTGAAGGGTTGTACAAGTTTTGCCCATGAAAACTATTCCTGACAGGGGAGCCGCAGTAGGTATACCACACCTTTTATTAAAAACTAGCGGACGCCCGCGACTTCGTCTGCGTGAAACCCTAATACTACGCCTACCGCTACCCTACCCTACCTCTACCCTACTCCTATCCTACTATCCCTATGGTAGGGACCATGCGACGGCGACGGAAGCTTAAAAAATGGAGTAACTTCTTCCGTTTTCCCAACATTTCACTTCACTGCTCTGGTCCTATTGACGGTAGCGTAATTGAAAGTAGGTATACTTTGACCTGCCCAGGAATATGAAGAATTGTACCAAGTTATGTTAAAATCCGTCGAGTAGTTTTTGTTTCTATAACGAACATACCACGCGACGGAAGCTTAAAAAATTGAGTAACTTCTCCCGTTGTCGTAACATTTCCCTTCACTGCTCTCCTATTGATCGTAGCGTGATGAAAAGTATACTATAACCTGCCCAGGAGTATGAAAAATAATTGTACCAAGTTTCGTTAAAATCCGTCGAGTAGTTTTTGTTATAAAGAACATACAGACAGACGGACAGACATACAGACAAAAATTTTACTGATTGCATTTTTGGCATCAGTATCGACCACTTATCACCCCCTGATAGTTATTTCGGAAATATATTTCATGAACAGAATTGACCTCTCTACAGATTTATTATAAGTATAGAAGATATCCAAATTTCATATTGCGTGGCTATTTTAGGCATTAGGGCGCCACTTAGGTATAATAGATATAAATTACTAGCAGACGCCCAGAGGTTTCACCGGTGGGGAATACAATACAGGGATAACCTATGATAACTATCATACCTATGATAACCTGGTAACTAGGATTCATTTCCTTTTTGGAAAATACAATATCCTCTCGCTATAAGTAGAAGGGGTCTGGCCCTATGGAAATGTTTGTCAAAATAAAATATAACTGTTAACATGGAATTTATTAAATAGATCTAAAAATATTCTATTTTACAAAACACGCGCACTCACGCAGCACGGTTTTACCATACTTAAACCAAAATCACGCAGATGCCACTCCAAAGAAGAATCCACCGACAAATCCAACAGAGAAGCAACTGTTGTTTCTGACGAAGTTACCCACCTTGTCTATTATCTCTTGACTCCTCCCGATAGTCTCCCTAACTTTGTCCCAGTTCACATTTATGTAGCCCAAATCGGTAGCGAAATGGAGCAGTATAACACCGCCGCCTAAACCGAAGGCAGCGATTTTGCCGATCTTAGCGATGCCTACACCACTCAACCATCCACTGATAGTCCCCAATATCAAGTCTTTAGTGTTATTTTTCGATATTTTATTGAGCGTTTCGTCGAAGAATGCTTTTTCTTTGGGTCCTATTACTTCAGTCTTCGAGTGATGACGTAAATCAAAGTCTGGTATGGGTTTAGCCATTTTATAGACCCATGCTATAAATAAAGTATTAGCAAAAGGCAAGATCAGTACAGTAACAATTTGTTGTCAAGTTTAAAGAGGCGATGAAAATGTCGTTTTAGTTTTTTGGTACCTTGGGTAATTTATTGTAAATATGACAGTTATATAAGTTGACAGAACTTTTAGATAGCAATTTCGAGTCAATCACAGAGGATACAAAAACGATAAACGAGCTCTGGTTTAAAGGCACGTTTACAATAATCATTTTAACATATTTAAATAGTTAAGGCTTGTTTTAATCCTTCCAGTTTTTAAAATTTTGGTTCTTGTCCATATAAAGCAAAATCTTTAGAACCAAAGATAATCATTTAAGAAACTAAGGTACATCAAAATGTCTTCAACACTGGTTAGTTGTCCTATGATAAATAAAATTATGTAACTTTTCTATTACTCGTAATTTTGTATCAAAGGCCTCATAAAAGCAGTACCCGGTGGCAATTTACTAACATTAGTCGATCTCGGCTTGTTCTTAAGATGCATTTACTGAAACTGCACACATACAACGGATACTACATGCGCTACCTAAAAGCGTGGAGGGGAGGGGGAGGGGGGAGGGAAAACAAAAAATAAATAAAAACAACTACCGCCCGCGAGCGCCGCGCGCCGGGCGGAACGGGGCGCTCGCGCGCTCGTCATGCACAAATATTAATTTCACTGAATGTATTTCAATAAAATTATATTTTTTTTTTCACTTGTTAGGTATTGTCCATATGATGTCTAACTATAATGTATATGTACACGGCGCGGGCGTCATCGCCTAAATGCTTTGCGTCGATTAGAAATTAAACCGTGAAAAATATTGAACACCTATTAAAAGCTAAAATTAATAATAACTATCTAAGTTAAACGTACAAAGAGGTTTTTTTTGTTATAAAATTTCGAACGTGTTCGATGTGCGACCGCCCGGGTCCGGAATACTGCGGGGATTTTAAGTCTTATCACAAAATGCAGTAATTATTATTTATTATCGCAAAGCAGATTGCACGCAGCTCGGACGAGCTACAAATTTAAAGCCTACTTAAAAAGAAAGGTCGTCCCCGGGCGGCCGATTTTGCGACCGATGACATGACGAGCGAAAACATTTCTTTAAGCGTAAAAATACGCTACTACTTCATAGTATTTATAATACAGATAGATACGGCACAGAGAAAGATACAGCCGATTTCACCATTATGTTCATTGAATCGACCGATCATTTCAATCCGCAATCAATTTGCAACATAGCTCCTTATTCAGGAAATCTCATCTACTACAGATTGTACAATTTCATTTTAAAGTATATAAATCATTATAAAATCGGCTAGTTGTGAAATCGGCCAATCGCAACTAAAGTCTCATTTCGCTCGTCAGGTCAAAGGTCGCCAGTACGCATCCTTTATTTCTACGTATAGAAAACGGCACGTACATTACCCACACAATTTAATTTACACTTTTAAGTAAACGATTGTCGATAAAATTATTAGAGATTAATATTAAAATCTATATGGGCACGGCCGATACACAGTCAGTCTCAGATAATAGTGAACCACTAACTAAAAAAAATCATCATTAGAAAATATATGATCCAGAATGTCAATTAGTTAAAACGTTTGCCCAAAATGGCATACATAATTTGATATAACTTGTAAATATGTGTAAAATATGTGTAAAATATGTGTACAATGTACATACAATGGACAATTAAAACAGAATAAATTAAAAAACGAATTTTCTGTCAGAAAATATTAAAAACTTGAATGTAAACCAGTAAACACCGTGAAGTTTCCTTCGTCTTAAACCGAAACCCCACATAATGTACCCAATGTATATTATCCATTACTGTTATTATAAAAAAAAACAATTCTTACAATGAGACAAATACAACATCGCGTGGTAGAGAGAAGAACTCCGAGCAGAGTCCAGAACTTGTGACTATAGGATGTAGGGTTAAGGAATTAAGGAATTCCTTTTAACAAACAAAAAAAACATCCTGTATTTTCAGGCAGAGGCCGCCATGCGGCTCGTCGGTTCCTTTGAAGCCATTCACTTTAGCCTAAACTAGGTCAAAGTTCAATGACTTCATACTTCAAAATGACTACAAAATTCATGAAAAAAAAAAGAAACAGGATATTTAAATTTCATCATATATTACAATTTTTTTTTCACTAGGATGTGAATTAGCTTCAGCTCATTTATAATATTGTTAAGGGATTTCTTGTATTGGACAAATAACTATCAGGGCAGCTTACAGACGGTGAAAATAGCACGGTGTAGAGCAATGAATCGCTACTGCAACAATATAAGTTGGTAGTTCACAAGTACCTCAGACTACCTGCATGTTTGAACACACGCCACGCCGCAACTCTGCTCCCGGCAGATTCGATTCTCGCCTTATTTCTATGACAATGGTTATCAAATTCGCATTACACGCTGTAGGAACTCAGTTTCTCTATTGCACACGACTTGATATCGCTGTCTTGTTTTGTTCGCATTGGTGAGACAGGGATGCCGCATCGATGGGGTTCAGAAGTTGGTAGTGACAGAGCATACGTTTTGAAGTGACAACGTCTTATAATTCGATGGAGGCGGCTGCACACTCAAAAAAAGATGTTTCATGCGTCGCTCTAGGGTTGCTAACTTTTTTCACAAGAAATGATGTATATTCTGGTCTATGAAGATTATTAAACAGTATTTTAGAAAAACGAACATTTTCTTTTGAAAAATGCAACCACTCCGTCAGTATTTTCTTATGACGTTGTCACGTTCAACTATCTTCAGTAAACCGACTTTACAGACAACCGATTTTTTTTAAATTGTATTTTGGTTCTTAGTCTTATATTAGTAGTCATAAATAGTGAACAATTTTTCGTAGATCATCATAAAATATCGCAATATCGTACAAGACAGTGCGACTCCAAACTAACCGCTTCTATCAGTCCGGACCCGCCTCGTGAGACGGCTTTGAAAATTCGATAATTAAATTATATGAGACTATTACTAAACTATTTATTTTGCGTTACTGTTAGTATTTTTACTGCGATCAAATCATTCACACTTTCAAATTACACCAACTGCTATTTTACAACAATAATTAAAAAGAATTAACAATTTAATTCGATGCAAACATACGTACAGTAGATATGTTACAAGATATAATAGAAACATCAGTTAACGGCTTAACATCGGTGGCTTAGGCCATTATATGTAATAATAATAATCGAAAAAAAAATAATAATGTATAAAACATACACGATTTAAATATTACAGATTTATGTAATGAGTGATAACAATATGTATAATAAGATGCAGAAATAATTAAATTAGTAGAGACAGTGTTTTTGATTATGCTTATGACACAAAAATAAATAAAAGTCAACCGAGAGTCGGGGGGCGAAATTTATTTAATAAATACTCTAATAAAATACTATACCTACAGATAAACAGTCTCATACCTATATTGTATGTTAGGCAAGGTGCTTAGAATTAGTGGGAATTACAAAAATATTAAGAGGTTTAGTTTACCCCACAGTGAGGTTACACAGCTGTCAATGGTACAGAGTAATTTAATGACGTCATCGATATCGAGTCATGATAATCATTCGATTTACGTAAGCGTAGACTAGAGAGAGATTGCAACAGTGACGTACAGACAGAATGGATTGAGAGCCTGTGATAGTCACACTTTCCTTTCTTTATAAAAGTTAAAAGTTTGTCGCTGCTCCTTCCCTAAGTAAGTAAGCTAACTATGAAGTTTTGACCATGGAGGCTTTAGGAGCTTGTAGTTTTAAGATTCTTAATTGTCTGAGTATAAAACGTTAATATTTTTACGGGATATCGTAAGAAATCAAATTATATCATAATAATTTTATGATAAATTCCATTCTTTTGTGTTTTTCAAAGGGTTGTCGCGAAGCAAAGCGAGGGAATAATTCCTCACATAAAAATATTTTATTTCGGACGGCTAAAGGTTAGAACCTTTAAATCCTTCTACGTCCCAAAGCCGCAATGTTCTAAACTCGACAGTTGCGTATAGGTTGAATAAATTTCACCTTCAACAAAATTAAGAAAGTCTTGCTATCACCGGCTCTCGTTCTAGAAGCTACGAATCGATCGTATTAACAAAATACTGACACGTAAATCAGCAGATTCGCTCTGTGATCATATGATGAATCATGTGCGGTCAGATACCGTCGTACCTTTACAGCGAGAAGTAATTATGGTAACATGTTGGCAGGTCCGCCCGCGCGACGCGTCGGCGCTCTACGCGGTAAGTGCATCAGCAGATTGACAGGTCGGGTGTTTTGCAGATATTTATACAGGCCAGCATCGATATTGAAAAACGTACGATGTCTTCGCCAAGTCATTATGAACATACAAAGTATAGTTATTCTTTTTCAGGAAGAAAATTAATTACAACAAATAGCAGCAACCACTCACAGACGGGTAATAACGTATAAACAATGCCTGCAACCTTACTGTTACAACCAAAGACAAACTTTTTTTTATTGAAAATAGAACATCTATACTAAAATTTGATTCATACGAGGCGCGACTCGGGTGGGGCGGATTCTAATAGTAATCAGTTGTTCTGCAAGCAGCGACCGGGCGCGAGTCGAAAAACAGTCAGTGTAATTTGCAAACGCTTACGAGCTACCGCAGACATACAATTGTAAGTTGGCCGACTAAAAGCACACAGATACCAATAGGTATATATGCTAGTGCGTACATAGTAACTAAAAAACGAGTACGCTTTAGATTACACGACAGAAGTACAACTTCTTCCAAAAATAAAATAATACATGAAGGAGAAACTTAAAAAATAGAAGCGCCATCTCTCGTGTCGTACTTCTTACTTCACAGGCTCTTAGTAGTTAGTCGTAGTTTAGCAGCGTTTACTACAGATGGCGCTTTTAAAACCAAATGGTATGTCATTTACACATTTCGTAACACAATCACCAGCTTACTCCCCAAGTCAAGCGTGCGTAATGAAGTTTAACTTCAAAAAGTCGTTCAACTAAATTGTAAAAGTACGCAATTTAGCCGGTCAATTGACAATGGTATGTCTGCCGGAGCTGTCGAGCGCACGCGGGCGCGAGCGGGGCGGCGTGCATCAGACGGGCGCGGGCTGCGGCGTGCGCGGCGCGGCCGCGCGGTGCGCGGGGTCGGGCGGGGGCGCGGGCGCGGCGTGCGCGGGGTGCGCGGGCGGCGGCGCGGGCTCACCGCGCTCCTCGTCGTCCTCGTAGGCGTAGGGCCGGTAGGGGCGGTACAGCAACGGCGGCACGGAGCGCGGCAGCGCGTACGGCAGCGCGTGCGGCGCGTGCAGCGCGGCGGCGGCCAGCGCGTCGCGCGCGCGGGACTCCTTCTCGCGGGCGGCGCGCTCCCGCTGCTCCTTCTCGCGCTGTTCTCGCTCTCTGGAAATTGCGATCGTCCCAAATGAATACCCAGAATATAGTAGCACTATTCTGTAACGATGTTTTTATAACGAGCATAGCGTGAGTTTCAAATTCACCTCTATCTCTCATCTATAGAATGAGAAAGATTGAGAAGAATTTGAAACTCGCACTTTCGAGTTATACAAAACATTGTTACAGGATAGTACTACAGGCATTTTAAAACCAATTATATTTGTTATTATGGATATCCTGGATAATCTCCTAAATTATGAATTCTTCTTTTGCGCACACACCTTAATTCTCTTTCCCGTTCTCTCTCCCTCTCCCTCTGCAGCGCGATCTCCTTCTCCCGGTCGTCGTGCGCGGCGTGGTGCGGCGCGTGCGGGTGCGCGTGCGGCGCGTGCGGATGCGCGTGCGGGTGCGCGTGCGGCGCGTGCGCTACGAGCGGCATGGGCGGCGCCAGTTGCGGGTAGAGCGCGTAGGGCGGCAACCAGCCGACGCCCATGCCGACGCCGCCGCGGAACACGCGCTCCAGGTACATCTGCTCCTCCGCCGCGAGCCTGTGAACAACAATACGGATCAGTACATACTATATTGTAGGAAATAGTAGTCTGAGACGGATATGACGTCAGGTGGCGCGACTTAGCGCCTTATATCGCCAGTCGTTCCTGCCTGATGACTACCCCTCTCGAACTCCTCACCCTTCTCTAGCTCACTCTTGGTCTAGCTCATTCTTGTCGTGGCGTTCGATCCGTCCACGCCTTTTGTTGGATAATCCTTTATAGGTGATTTTTGGATAGGCGGGAAGAGTTACTTGTGAGTGTAAAAAGGGATTGTTTGTTAACTGTCAAGGGGCCCTTTAACCCTACACACATCTAGCACAAGTCCGTGACTCCACTCAAGGTCATTCTCTGCTATTCTTAAGTTAATTAAGTTGTCCTGACAAATATTGTTCGACATTTTGTTTTCTTATTTTTGTAATACACTTCTGAGTATGCTAAAATATATTTAATTATATATTTATTACAATTTAAATGTTACGATTGATGATTGACGTAATTGACTGTAATTGTTAGTTTTTAGTTTTTTCTTCCAGTCGAACGGCATAAGACCGATCTTTTGCTTTAACTTTACCACCATAATAATCTACTAAAAGCCAGAGCAATTGGCTTCGCTAGTTCCATCTTTATTTTCAGTAAGTACATTCGACTATACTCGTGGCCTGTTCCCAGACACACACTACGCATACGCAGTGCGTACGGTCAACACACAAACACCAGTCACCTGTATTGCAGCGCCGCGTTGGAGTAGATGGAGGGGTGCGCGTAGTGCGAGTAGGCGGCCGGCTCTAGTAGGGGGAACGAAGCCGCCGCTGGGTGCGCTAACCTGGATGGACAAACAAAGAGTTTTCAAAGGTGTCTATCAATCAATTACCGTGAAAATTTATCAATTCCCGTGGGAAGTCTGATAATAATGCAAAAACAACTTTGCAAATAAAGGATTTGTTATTATGAGTTAAAAGACATGTTATTGCAATTTTTTTTTTAACTTTAGAGGGTACGTAAAATAAGCGTTTTATGTAGGGATGATCATAAGGAAGTATGTCTTGCACGTTTTTGAGTACCTCCACCAAGTTTGAGCCAACCATCCAAAATAAAACTAACTTCAGAAATACTTAATCAGCACGTCAGATTAAGTTAAGATAGGTGAGTTGATAGCTAAAAGGTGTGCACTTCGAAAATCTGACCATTTGAGCGTAACGTAAAGGAATAGGAGGGTCCCAAAGTTACAAAATAAAACCCTTCTATTTTAGTTTTCGAGTTACGAGCGCGATTAATTTTTTTACCTATTTTGAAGGAAACAATTTCTTAATTAATCGCTAAAATTTTCTGACAATTTCAGTAAGCCATATTGATAAAAATTGCTTTCAAAGTCTGTAGTTTTTTTCCACCGCTCAAAGCGAAAAAAATAAATAACCTTGTATTCTTCCTAGGATTTAATCTATGGATAGAATCTTTAGTAACTGCAAATTTAGCATCCCAAGCTCCCCTACTATACAGAACACTTTGTGACAGAACTCGTCTGGCCTTGTAAGTAGTTACCTTTTATTGAAATAATACTTCTTTACGCACGCTTGACTTGCTGAGCAAGCGGGTGTATGCGCTACGAAAAGTGTAATCGGGCGAGACTTTTAAGATGCGTGCTGCCATCTACAGGCATAGTGAAACAGTGTTTGTTATTTTAAACGACCAGTAGATGGCATTCTTAAAGATCTTTGAAACAATCCTTTTTTGTACACTTTAATTACCGGTTGCGATGCAGTTATGCCTGAGGCTCACAGATGGCGCTTCGTTTTAAATTTTTACTTCAGTCGTGTGGTCTAAAGCACACTCGTTTTTTTTTGTTTCATTAAGTTGAAATTAAATAAAAGTTAGTATAAAGCTACTCACCGGTCGTCGGGTCGGTAGGGCTGGAAACCGCTGGTGGGCAGGTGGTGGGCAGGCGAGGCGCGCTTGGGCGGCGCAGGCGGCGGCTTGTCCTTGTTGCCCTCCCCCCGCTCTGCACTGACGGGCGCCGCGCCTGCACACTCGCGAAATAAGCGCCGTGCAGTACGCACGTGTCGGCACCGAACTTGCCTAGCGCTACAAGTATTTACATGCCACTGTTCCACGCAACACTTCAAAAGAGAACTCATAACAAATGAGTAAATCAATACAGAGCGGGCGAAAAGAGCTGTACTTTCATGTGATCATTCGATCATAAAAGAGAACATACGATGGGGAACTTATATAATGTTCTGAAGAAGGTATACGAAAGAGGTATAGTATGTAAGTACTTAGAATCCTTGGTCTTTAAACTATTAATTAAAGCGCTAGCCAACGTGCCCATTTAAGATTTGTGTTGCGTCAGATACTCTGAATAAGATTGACTTCGATATTCTAGATCTATCTTCGATATTTATTTATCCCCAAAGATAAAAAAGAAGTTTGTAGGGCCCTTGACTACAATCTCACCTGATCTCGGTGATCACCAAATTCAAACGATGAAGAAGTGAAAGTCGCAGTTTAAGGCAGATTTAAAAAATCAAGTTTACATTCCTTATTCCGCGAACTTAAAAACACTCCTTAGTAGCTGTACCAGTGGCAAAACTCCAATAGAATCGCTCAAGGAGTCACTAGATGCAAACGGATCAGCTATCAGCTGATGCGATGCTAAGTAATGAGAAATCTATACAAGAAGTTTTTGATTTTACAGGCAGATTCTACAGAGAAAAGTCGGCAAGAAACTTTACGAAAGCAGTGGCTACTGATTAGAACTTTGTAGACGATTAGGCAAATTCTGTGCTGACACAATCAATATTATATTCGATTTATTCATATCATAACATAACAAACATTAAATAACTTACTTCCAAACGTTAATTAAATTTAATGTGTGAATTGCTTCTGTACAAGATGAAACTCAACAAACAAGAAGCGCTTTTCAATTTAACGCTTTTACAATTAAATCAACGTTTAAAAGTAGCATTAATAATTTAATACTTAATAATATTAGTAGATATTATAAGTTATAATATAACCGAATAAAAATTAATTATAATATTAACGATACACATTTCAATCTTAAATACTTAATAATTAATCTCTCCTGTAAAAAAAAAGTTAGTAAGGTTTACAATCTAAAGTATTTCGGCCGTATTAAAATAATTTCAGTACCTAAAAGTTACTTTCTATTACATGTTTTTCATTAATTAAACGAGCTACACGAATAAAGATTAGTTTTATTAAACCATAAAAAAACATAACTTTCGAGTAGATTTTTCGTACCATATTTATATGTTGAAATATTCGCTTATTTTTTTCGTGTGTATTATATATCAGTTATTTGTTTGTAGTTTCACGGAGTAGATAAAACAGTACGTTGAATGGACGCTTAGACCCAACAAGTGTTATTTGTGAACATAAAACAAAATATAACGCTCGAGCAACTTTCTTAATAAAAGAGCATATTCAGAGAGACAACAAAGATATGTAGAGAACGTTTTCATTACTTTTATAGAAACCCAGGTGCGGGGTATGAGGTTTTATATTTATTCGAGTACATTATATTCTCAAAATTGTATATGTTTTCTTTATCTATTCAATGACACGTTGATATGAAGGAATCGTGGGTTACATACTATACTATTTACTGTTACCAATAAACGATCAAGATGCTTGTTCTAGCAATTCATGAACTTGGCCTTGCAATATAATAATAATATGATAGTCAAGCCAATCAGTTATGTACAATACAAGCTCCATAGTTCATCATCATTCATTCATTATCAACCCATATTCGGCTCACTGCTGAGCTTGAGAATATAATTATATATCAGAATAAGAGGGGTTAGGCCCATAGTCCACTACGCTGGCCCAATGCGGGTTGGCTCCTTATTTACGCTTCCTTTATTCGCGTTTTCACAGCTAAAGATTTCTTTATTCGCAAATCTTCAAACATTAACTGCAAATATTGCCCAAATTGCGAGGTAATATATTGTGTCACAAAAAAGTGAAGGTTTATGAATGGTAAACTATTGTTGTGATTTTTTATAAAATTTCATCCATCTTTGAATCGACATTTACGGAACGTACACCCTGAATAAAGAACTTTTAGTTACTTGAAAAATATACTTTATTCGTCAAAAAACATTTAAAATACTTAAACAGTGCCTCTACAAGATTTTAAATGGACAGGGCAGTCTTTTGATACGATTTTGTTATAAGTGACCTTGTATATTCAGCTTCAGTGGCGACTTTTCTAGACAACTTTAAAAAGTTACTAACAACATTAACTGTCTGTAAATATGATACATCATTTGTTTCTCTGAATAACATTTACGAAAATGAATTTTGCTCTTTTTAACATAGTATCGTATGAATGAAGTTGCTCTAGCGTAAGGAGTGAGGAGACAAGCGCGTGCGACTCACCGTCTTTGACGTCGGGGCCCGCGTTCTTGGCGAGCGTACGCAACGCCGCCGCGAACGGGCCGCCCTTATTGGGCGCTAGGTCCGTGCGTTTCGCGATTTTGTTAGCGCTCGCACCTGAAAAGAAAGGAAACTCGTTTCAAACACCATAATCATCAGCACTGGCAATAAGTGAATACGTTTTCTATTTTCCTGCGGCCATACTCGAAAGTCAGTGAGTGGAAACGTTTTCCGAGGGCCTATAATTTTTTTTTTTTTTTATAGTGGCAGTTTGATACTGTTACTGTCACGTAACGTAAACGCGAATTTCTAAGGAATTGAAATAACGCCATCTAGTGGCACTACTGTACAACTGTTTCAATTCCATATAAATTTGCGTTTACGTCAACGTGATAGTAACAGCATGAAAAATATTGAAAACTCCGATTAGGCACACCGTTTTCCTGCCGCCGTACTCCAAAGTCCGTGAGTGAAATGAAAACGTTTTTTATTTTCCTGCCGCCATACTTGAGAGTCAGTGAGTGAAAACGTTATATATTTTCCTGCGGCTATACTCAAAGTCAGTGAGTGAAATGAAAACGCTTACAATTTTCTGCCGCCATACTCGATAGTCAATGAGTGAAAACGTCTTCTATTTTCCTGCTGTACCTATACCTACTTGAAAGAGTCAGTGAATAAAAAGCTTTTATATTTTCGCTACGCTCGCCAATGCTTACGAGTTAAAAAAGCGATACGTTTTAACGCATCGCTTTTTTAACTTTCGTGCGAATGAAGCCTGAGGGCTTAACATTATAAAATATTTGTTCTAAAGTTACGTAATAAACCAGCAACGTTACCAACGTACCGCGTCAGTTGCGCTAAGAAATAAACGAATAAAGTGCGCAGTCATTTTTGTCTGCTCCGGTCAGGTTAAAATTTTCAGATAAGTTTGTTTTGAAATTAAGCTATAAAAGCTACAGTTGAGTCAGAATTTTTAATGACGAGCAACTTTATTATTGCAATGATAGAGCAATTTTGATATTTTTGTATTAATTACTGCCGAAGGCTTCAGGCTACCGCCGGACGTTCACAATGACTATCCGTGTGTATGTTACGAGTAATACTAGTAGAATAAGTAAGCTCAAGTTCACCAAGTAGGTATTTAATAAAAAAATGTTATTCACCAAGCACCTATATACTTAACTTTATTTGACCGCTAATATTACCCCATAACATCTATACTATATCCCCGTATTCGTAGGAAGTAGGAAAGGAAGGTAGCGGGAACGGGAACTACGCAGGTGAAACCGCGTGGCGTCTGCTAGTTTAAAATAAGTATTAGAGAAATAGAAAAGAAGAAACCGAATGTCTATAAACAAAGTTACTAAAAAGAAGAACAACAGAGTACAAGAAAACGGATTCTTGAATCTTTTATTCTAATTTAATTATTTTATTCATGTGATTTTCTCACGATCTTTGTAATACAGTCTTTGTATCACAAAGATCGGATGCAAGGAAAAATGTTTAAAAAAGAATGTTATATGGATTTTCACCAGTAAAATATACCAGCATAATATATAATTATTCTTGTAATATGTTAATTTATCTTTCATTCATTTATATCGTGAAGTCAAAAGAAGCTAATACGTCATCTGGCAACATTACAGCCCCCACATTGACTTCTGACAGCGAGCCGACAAATTGTTTCCGCCGGGAACGCTTTTAGGGTGATATTCGATCAGGACGGTGAATTGAATTACCGAAATCGGAAATAGACAACTGGACTTGAATGCAAATGTAGATTTGACCCACGCGAAGTTCAATTATAAGTTCGTCGGTTTCACACATTTTATTAATATCAGAAATTTTAATATTGGTGAGCTGCATTAGTACAATGTAAAAACGTAATGTAAGCTCTTGACTACAATCTCACCTGATGGTAAGTGATAATGTAGTCTAAGATGGAAGCGGGCTAACTTGTTAGGAGGAGGATGAAAATCCACATCCCTTTTCGGTTTCTACACGACATCGTACCGGAACGCTAAATCGCTTGGCGGTACGTTTTTGTCGGTAGGGTGGTAACTAGCCACGGCCAAAGCCTCCCACCAGCCAGACCTGGACCAATTAGGAAAATCTCAATCTGCCCAGCCGGGGATCGAACCCAGGACCTCCGTTTTGTAAATCCACAACGCATACCACTGCGCCACGGAGGCCGTCAAAAACATCATCTACTCTGCTTCTGCCTTCGGGCTTCATCAGGCGATGCTTCAGCGCTCGCCCAAACCCCCCGGTGACGCCGCTGGGGTCCCATTAAGGAGCCTACGGCACTTACACAATCAGAAAAAATGCTACCGGCAAAGATGCATTGCTTACCAGGGTTACTAGACTAATTGAAAATGAAATCGACAGAGCTCATTTACATATGTTTAATCTACATCGCTGCTTCACTTAGTAGTTAAAGAATTACGTTCCCTAGCTAAACATTAATGGAGAAAATGTCAAGTGAACAACGCTGTCTAGTTAGATAATAGCCCAACTGGGTCACTGTAACCAGCGCATCGCTGTGAATCGTTTGACACCTGTCTCCCAGTGGCGGATCTGTCATCGTCGTCGGATACGGATTTACATTTTCAAAAGCGCCTAACGTTTGTGCATTTGTTTTGACGTCGCTTAAATTCAGTGTTCGACATTTCAAATGAACAAAGCATTGATATTTTCGGAGGACTTTTGCTGTAAATTGTACTGAGAGGCGTTTGACAGGCGCGTTAGCAAAACAGTAACATTTTTATAAATTACTAGCGGACGCCCGCGACTTCGTCCCGCGTGGAATTTAGTTTTTTACAAATTCCTCGGGAACCATGGATTTTTCCGGTAAAGTAGCTTATGTGTCAATCCAGAGTAAAATCTATTTCCATTCCAAATTTCAGCCAAATCGCTTTCATTAGTAGCGGCGTTAAAGAGTAACAAACATCAAAACATACATCCAAACATTCATACAAACTTTTGCGTTTATAATATTAGTAGAAAGTAGGATTTAACTGTCTGAGTAGTTACTATGCAACGGCTTTTCAGTAAACCCTCTGTCTAGTCTAAATTAGAACTACTTCAACACTTGTTGTTGTTGTTCATTGGTTGCGGTAATCACTTGACGTCAGCAGATCAATTCACTAACTGTAACGTACTATAATTTACTTCAATCAATAACAACTGCATTTTTCACATTGCATAAAGCCTTTGTTAACAAAAATCACAATGTCAACACAGCAATGTTATCTACGTACTTTATGATATCGACGAAGGGCTGCCAATAGGCACCGAATGACATTTATTACCTACTTATAATCTCAATTTTGGTCAGTTAGCATTAAATAAATACTGAATACGAAATCACATGACTACCAATACTTTAGTTTGTAAACTTCGTGCCTATGTCCACGAACATACTTCAAAGTTAGTGAATTGCCCTGCTGATGTCAAGTGATTACTGCAACCAATGAACAACTGCAACACCAGAGATGTCACCGTTGCTTTGCTGGCGTATGTAGGTATCAGTGACGAAGGATGGAATATTGACGAAGGTAGGTAAGCCTTCTCAAAGAAAAGTTAATTCATACCGCTTGATAGAAACTCCGGTTTCTCATACATCCATACATTTATATTCATTACAATAAATAATATGTAGGTATGGATTTTTAAAAGGTAACCCAGCGGGAATCAGCCTGTATGGTTTCTTCGTCGCTGGTAGGCTGGTAGGTATCAAGAATTTGTTTATCTGTCCTTTGCATAACCCTTAAAAGCAATACTGTAGATAGAAGCTGGTTTCACGGATTGCATGTTAATTTCTTTTGATTGAATTCTTTGGAATTGGATTGATTTCTTTGGCTTAAAGTGTGTACTTGTTTAGACGTGGGCTTGACAAAAGTGTCTACAATAAAGCAACGGTAAGCTATTCGCCGCGGGTCGCGCGCCCGCTTGATCTCTCAATTGACCCCTTCATTAGGGAGACGCTCATTCGTTGCGCGCTCGCGTCATCTCGGTATCTGTAGAATACATTTTGCTGTTTGTCGTTTGACCTTTACATTCGATCATTTTACGCGTACATGGTTGTAAAAAATTCAGGTAAGATTTAAAATTATCGTGTACCTAATATAAAGTCAAAGTCAAAATTCATTTATTTCAAATAGGCTTAGTTTACAATCTCTTTCAAAACGTCAGGTAATTAATAATATTAAACTTAAGATAATCGTGATATTAATCATTCGAAAACTTAAAATTAAAGTTACGAGGGTTCCAAACGCGCCTTGGTCCGAGAAGAGCCCACAACAAACTCAGCCAAGGTTTATTTTTTTTTATTTATCACCATTTTACAAACTTATTTAAAACTAAGCACACAGACGTATAATACAGTTTAACACCAAGCCTTTTTATCATTTAAATACTCATTAACACTATAATAAGACTTTACTAAAAGCTTGCGTTTAATAAAAGTTAGTTTTATAAACTACATAGGTACATAAATGACTTAGTGAGTGAGTCTATGTGAGTGACTTGTGGTGCAAGGAAAGGTGGAGGGCAGAAGAGTCACCAATGCGCTGGACTGACCAAGTGAATACCGCTCACCATTGCTCGCTGCACGAATGTGCTAGGAGAGCCACACTACAAGAGGAATGGCGACGGATAGTAAAGCTTGCCACCACACCAAAATGACGACCACGACCACTCTGACAAGAGTGTAACGACAAAGAAGAAGAAGACATAAATAACAATACATGTTAAACATTATATGGAAAAGGAAAGCAGAAAGTTTAAATGATGATTATGACTAATGCCGATGGACAAGTATCTACTGTCATGAAGCGCATTGTTCTTTTTCAGTGTAAAATGTTATTGAAACTGGTGAAATAACTTGCACACAAAGTTTAATATAAGGTAGGTATGCTACTCCGGCAGTCCTGAATTTAGCTACAATTTTATTTCATGGATTCTTTCTGTCAATTATGACAGTAACAAATCCACGAGTCCATGACATAACATTAATAAATAGAAAACGCCGATATCTTCGGATTGGCTTATCGGATAGAACTTCTAGATGAACCGATTTGGTTTTTTTTCTTTAGCGTAGGGGTAAGGTAGGGGTAGGGTAGGGGTAGATAAGCTACTTTTCTCTTCGCGACAAACTTAAAACACCCTTGATTTTTTGGTCAAGGGTTAAAAATATATACTTCGAAACAACTCACCCCTCTGCAGACACAATCTTGTCTTAAAGAAAACAAAATATTCGCTCAAAGGAAATATGCTATAAAATGGGTCGATTCTTAGAAAACCCCCGAATGACGAATAGGTTTTCTGGGATTCAAGACAGTGCTCTCTAATGATGGACAAATATTATACCTTAGATTTTAAATAAAGCATTTGTTTTTCAAAAATACAGAGAGAACTAATTCAAGGTCCTTACAGAAGAAAATTCAAAATGAATAGGCAACCCTGACAAGCGATGAGTAAGAGAGGTCAATGTCGTTTAACCCCACAATTGACTCCACGTATTAAAGTGACCCGCGCTATTGCATTGAGTGCTCCTCTCACGACCCAATGTTTCTCTCAATTAAGGTTATTCGAAACAGTAATAAATCTATTCTCTGACTGACTCTGTATTACATACCTACGTATTCAATTGTATTCCATTGGAAACTCTTTGTTTATTTTTAAATTCAAGAATATAGGCACGTATTACGTCTCTCGTGTATCTATAACTTAAAGGTTCCAAAAGCGACGTGTTAGAAAAATCCTAGCCACGCGTGTTGTTACTATTTAGAGAGATTTAGGTAAAGTAGGTACGTAAAGTCATTGCTTGAGTGTGAATACTCTTAAATTGCATAGTCCGGTTATATTGTATAGTGCTGGACTATGATGAAAGAGAAATGTGAAGAAAAATAGTGTGTGCTAAATATTACCTGTGAAAATCTTTCACGTAGAAGTAGGACCTAATCGAAGATATAAGAGAGAGAGATGGAATTTTGACAAAGGTAGGCCGTCCCAGAGAAAAGGCAATTCATACCGCTTGATACAAACTCCGATTTCACATACATCCATTCATATTCATTACAATAATTAATATGTATGTATGGATTTTTAAAACGTAACCCGGCGGGAATCGACCTGTATGGACTCTTCGCCGCTGTTAGATACTAGATTGAAAAGCCAATATTTGTCTTCGTAATAGAACTTTTAAAGATATGAAATAATCTTTATAGATATTCAATTCTTCAATGCACGCAAAAGCAGGTTCAAGTTCAGCAGTGGACGTATATTAAGCTGTCCTGCTATGTATGTCAGGCTACTTACTTATACCGGAACACTTAATTACTGTGATACTGTCCGTTGTTATGGAGAATGATTAATTTTTACCTGGAACAAGAAAAATACACATTATTAACCACAAATAATATGTAATGATCAATAATAATTATGAGCATTATTTTTAAACTAAGTGGTAAAGATTTTGCCAATTCGAGGCATGTTTATGAAATGCGCTCGCCCTCAAAATACGATTAACATTCTCTTTACATAAAATATGCTTTTATTGTAATATGTAAGGCTAAGAAGACCTTTTAAATGAAGAAATTAGTCTACGTCGACGATAGGGGGACAACAAGTGTTTTTCACATTTTTTTATATGTATATAAAAAAAAATATTACGAAAAAAGTTCATTGACAAACGGAGGAGAAAATGTTTTAAACATTTAAAATAATCACGTTGGTTACTTGATTGAGCAATCTATACTAATATGTTTGTTTGTATGTTTGTTTGATTAAAGTAATCGCTAGCGCTCAGGAACTACTGGTCCGATTTGAAAAATTCTTTCGCAGTGTTAGATAGCCCATTTATTGAGGAAGGCTATAGGCTACATATTATCTCCATATTCCTACAGGAACCACGCGGCGTCAGCTAGTTATTTGTTAAAATGAAAAAAAAAAACAATTTTTGTAAAAAAAAAGTATTAAGCAGCAAGACAAAAATATTTTACATTGTTACAAGTTACAGTTTGTGTTATTGTTAACGTCAATTGAAATGGATACGATGATTGACGAGGGCCGCACAAATTGGATATTGCCTGGTAACGGGGACCTATGGCTGCCGTATGACACACATGAAGTACCTACAAACGAAGAGCGTAAGTAATATATGGAGGGTAATATAAAATAGAGTACTTAATATAATACTCAAAAAGTATTCTTTAAATATCTACACAAATATTTTGCACATTTCCAATAGAAAGTAAATAATAATCAATCGACATGTTTGTGCAATAGTGAGTTATTGCTTACATTTAAATATACAGGATGCTCGGGAGAATTTCCCATAACTCTACGGTCATAACTTACGGTAAGGAAAATTAATTAAAAGTGTTAATGAATATTTTCGTAGTAATAAATATTTCTTTTGTAAATAAATTGTATCCCTTATATCGCATCCATATATAATCATTAATAAATATCATGAAGTAGCTTACTAGTGTAGTGAAGTGCGGAGTGCCAGTTGCAATAAATTGTCGATATCAAAAGTACGTAGTGGTAAGACTGTCGATTAAGATTATGTATTCTAAAATGCAAAGATAGATAAAGGCGTGTGTTACATGGATAGTGGAATTAAATGAATTACTTTGTATGAAAACATAAAAGTTTTTTTTTAGTTAAAAAACAATTAGTTTGCAGTTTGGGTCCTATAAGTGAACTTGTCAACACCTTAAAGTTATGGGAAATACTCCCGAGCACTCTGTATAAATTTACAATTTATAATTTATTTTACAGTTTATGTCATTCTGTCTTGTGTGCTAGAGTACAGGCTAGAGTTGATTGCTAATTGACTCTGTTTAATCAAATTGTGATTCATGTCTGGGTCGATTGCTTAAATTGTGACAAACAGTGGGTTAGGAAGGTATAGTTTTATAAATAGTCGGAGATAAAAAAACATTAATAGTATACATGAAAATTATTAAAATTTGACCATGCGTAAAACACACATAAATGTATATCGGATTTATAAACACATCACCCTTCTACAGGGAACAAAAAAAAGGAAATCAATGCGCAGCGGAATCCAAACCACCAATTTATTTACATAAAATCATGATTATCACTTGAGTGCGGCAACCCTTTAGCGAGGGTTGTCAACGAAGCGGCGAGCGGTAATTAATTCAGTCTCAAGCGCTAATTTGACTCGAGAGAAGTCACCCAGCGGGGGACCGCCCACTTTTAGAACTCGCACAAGACTAGAAAACTTCAACGGATCCGCCAAATCGTTCATTTGTTTTCAATATTATCGAGTACTATACGTAAATTATTTAAATTACAAAATACGACACAAAGCACACAAACCAATTTTTTATGGATTCATTTAACATACTTACTTGAATAAATAGAGATGTAGATCTATTTTGAAAAAAAAAAAAACCTTTGAAGACTAGTACTATTCTGATAAAAATCAACGCCTACGTCACAAATCTTGTAAAACTAAAAAAAAAATTAAATCTTCTGTGATATGAACAATAAAGATCTATAATTTACTCGGACCTATAGAAGCGTAAGTTTTAAGGACATCACATAAGAAATAATAATTCATTGTTAACATAAAAGTTCCTATGTAGTTTTTATACATAACTTAAATCTTCGACAGAAGAAAATTTCGAATCACAACACTGACAAGATCTAACTCTCAAAATTAAATTTTCATTATTTATAATGAATTTAACGCCGAAAATAGGGTAAAGGTCGGTTCCAGCACCTACGGGGCACCCCTGAACACGGTGTATCACATAAAATATTTCCTTTTTCAGCGTTTTGGCTAACTTGAATTTTGGGTTAAGTCTTACTGAATAAGCAGTTAGACTTACCCCAAAATTGAAGAAAACACAACAAGTTCTCAAATAAACTTGAACAAAAACACATAATTATGAAAGCAATCTCTTGTATCCACATTTAAGCACGTTTCTGTAACAATGGGGAATCATCGAGACTATATATAAGCTGAGTATCACTCGCATCAAGTTATTACACTCGTCAATCAAGTGGGCTTACAGGGGAGCTCAAAAAAATGAACTAAAAACAGCTTTTATATTTTTTTTCCAATCAGCTCTTGTAAACTCTCTTGTAAAAAAGAATGTATGTGTTTCAAATACATACGAGTGTTATGTGTATTTGCTGTAATATTTGCAACATCCTGACGGTTTAAGTAACTATCAGTTAATGAATAATAATCAAATAGTTATTATGTACAATAATTGTAATACGACGGTACCACACGCATGAATCGAAGTTTATATCGGATATAATTTTATGTATTATCGGACTTCGTAAGCGTGAAATTCTGTTTTTCATCACTATTTTTCCCTGCGGGTATTTTTATCCTATGATAAAAAGTAGCATATATGTAGCTCCATAACCTCCTCTATCATCCAGTGACAAGCCCATTAAAATCGGTTCAACCGTTCCAGAGATTAGCCCGGTCAAACAGACAGACAAAAATGTTAAATAAAACTTGATTATGTTTTAATGTCGCATAAAATAGCTAATAGAAAACGTACACTTCAATATTATTTAATGATTTGAAAATATTCTATTGTTGTTCCCCACAATCATCCCCCATATATTGTAAACGGCTGAACTGATTTTTATGAAACATACCTAAGAATCATTGCTGGAAAAACCAGCTTTTATAAAAACTGCATTTAAATCGGTTCACTCGTTTAAGAGCTACGGTGCCACAGACAGACTGTGAAACTTGTAACTTATTATTGAGTTTTGTTTACTTGAAATAAATCAATTAATAATACTAATAATAACACCACTCTTTTTGCGTCGGGGCTAAAAATAACTACATCAGCGCGCGTTCGCTCTTAGAATATTCAAACATGTACATATTTCAAAGCGGCATATTCAGGCTCGCCGAAAATTAATTAACACCAACAATTTTAACGATAGGGACGAAACTGTGCGCTCGCACCCAAAAGGTCGACGGTACATTTAACCCTAGACCGTTGAACCTATAAAATTAGCCTGATAACCACATAATATGAAAAGTGGTAAGGTCAAAAATAATCCAAATTGTTTAGAGCTCTAAGCAGTTGTTCGAAAATGTATCAAACATGCCTATAAACCCACGTTGAAAAGAAGCAATACTGTGTTTGGATATTGCCATGCTGGGAATTATTTCATCATGCTTATATGTTGCTTGTATGTTTTTGTTTGGAGTGTGTTAGGTATTAATTATATTAACCCTTAACTGTAGTCGAAGGTTCATGGGACCCATGTAGAATCTTTAAACGCGTGTACAAGACAAAAAAAATTATGAACACGAAACTGTCTAAGAGCGTTTAATATTCAGATTTATGGTACTTTAGAAGGATCTGTTTTCAGCACATGCTCCTACCATAAGTAAGTACCATAGACAACTGTGCTTGGACTGTCTATTAATAAACAAATTGCAAAGCAGTGAAACCACAATACACGTTACTAAGCGCTCATTCTTTGTAAGTAGTCCGATATATGAGTAGAGTAAGTGGACAAATATACAAGTATACGCGAACAACAAGTGTGCACCGACAATATAATATGAACATACTACATATAGATATTGCGGAAGAAGAGATGCGCGACGGCGCAATGCGCTACTCGGTTTATTTTGTGATGCGGTACAAGTCATAGACGTTTGGTGTTACAAATATTAACAGTACTATGGGATGTTATCTTTGCCAGTAAATTAAGATCTTTTTAATTTTTTATTAAAAGGAAAAAATAAAAGATATTTTGTCAATTGTGCTAAAAATAAACTCAAAGACCTATATTAAGGATATTTGACCGAAATTCGTCCTATAGAATATTGAATACGATGCTTAATGTCGAAAAGAAGCCGAAGGTATAGCTGTGAAGCCGTATGCAAAAGCTGGTAAGCACTGAAATGGAACGTAATACTTCTTGACAATGAAAAACAAACACAACGCAGTTTATGGTGGTACTACAAATAATATTACGTTCAAACCAAAGAAAAAGTCATTCATACAGTTCAGATTCATGGAAACCCTTCTAATAGTAAATCTAGTAATAGTAAACCTCTATTTTAAACAGTATTGTCTATTACGATATGTTATTAAATTACATTTACGGAAAAACAGTACATTAAATTATTTTGCACTGAAAGAACGTTACCCAATACCCAGTGCTAATAAAAATATGAAAGCGACGGAAAAGTTTTGAATATGAGGTCTCCCTTTCGAGAGCGCATTATATATTTATAGCTAGTAGTACAAGCATTTGGGCACAACAAGTGTGTGTGTATTCGACGGGTGCGCGCGTCGGCGCAGTACGTCTGTTGGTTTGTACTGCGGTACACGCCACAAGCGTACGGCGTTTCAAAATTATTAATGCAATTTTAAAGGAATCACAGAATAACTGCTGGCGTATTCACTAAATTGGTCTTTATTAAGAGCGCGCAGCGCGTCAGTACGATATGGATAAAATTCGAAGCGCAAACGAGACGCCGAATTATGACTTTCACGTGAGTGAAAAGCACGGAGCGATTGACGCGCGACGCAAATTTTATGACGTGAGCGCCAAAACCATTTTTACCTAATTGCAAGTAAATTAAACAACATAACAAAAAACAAAATGGCCATGTTCAAGATATATAAATATTTTCTATACAAAACAAAAAATTAAGAAAACAAGTTTGCTTTTGCTGAGATTGAAAGTAAAATGTGAGCAAAACATGTATTTTTCAAAGAAATAAACTATCGAGAAAAGTTTTACAAATTGTGTATTTTGTATAGTCATAACGAAGCTAACACTTTGAAATATCATTTGCCCAAATATCAGCCTCCTAACTTTTCTAGAATCTGAGATCCAGAACCATTTGTAACCACCAAATTACATATTGCACACTCTTAACAAACTATTGAAATAAACATCCAATCAACTGAGAAATATCATCTAGCTACTGTTATAGTACGAATATTTTAAACTTCAAGTGAATAAATAATTAATAGTATTTTAGAATTTGAATAGTATTTGAGAAATTGATTGATTTTAGAATAGTTACGTAGTAATTTAGTAGTTAGGTAGATAGATAATAAAATTTGTTATATTTATGATAATTGAAGTATAAAATATTACATTGTCAACCCGCTTATAACTTGTTCTTTACACTCGACGGTAGCGGCGTCGTCTGCGAATTTCCATTACAAGCCAGCCACCACCGCCCCCGCCCGCCCGCTCGGCAAACAATAACGCTACAAATGGACCACTTTCATATCCATGAGCCGAGTGTCTCTCAGCGGCTCTTACAACCTTAATCGAAAAATCTTTTTATGGATACGAGTAATACACACTATACCTAGCTGGGAGACATCTACTTTAGTACATATTTTAAAAACAAATACGTGCTGTGTTTGAGTAATTTTATTCTTTGTTTGCCTCAATACATTGGTTAAATAAAACAGATAATTATTAAAAACTAAATGGGGACAGCAAAAAAACTAAATGGGTAATTTTATATCGAAGTTTCGGACTGGAATTGATATTATCGCTTAATTCTTTTACAATTAAATCCAGTATTCACCGAAACTTCACTAAATTATATACTATGTTATATCTTTTTGATCTATTCAATGGTCATTGATTTTTGTTTGCGGAGGACACCCTGTTTCCAACTTCATTGGGATCAAGTCGATTACAGTTAGTAATCGCACACCCTCGCCACTTCAACAGAACAACGTTTCATGAGCTCTATAATAAAGAAAAGACCATTTTAGCGAGACCCTTGTACTCCAGACTTCACAATCCAATCGCAAGAGTGTAAAAGTAAGCGCCGTATGTTTGGGAGCTCTAAGAAAACTGGATAAAACAACACTTACGACCTTATTCTTTGCGTCGAATCAATTTCCTTTCTGGCGCCTCCGTCTCAGTGCTCAGTAGACTTTACCACAAGGTAATAAGGGCCTAATTTGGTTGTAAAGGATTTCTAAGAGATTACCTCAGAGTTGTTAAGGTAATACGTGATTTGCGGCAACGTTAATAAGGTTGGATCTTGTGCCAACGCTGGGAATATATTTATCGGAGTTCTCTTTCAGTGGGGGTTAAAGATGTACTTTGGGGTTGATAACAGGATAATTTAGCCTTATTGTGGCAACAGTTAAATTAAGTTTTAAAGTATATAATGGTGATTTTTTTGTTAAATGGTTAAATGTTAAATGGTGATTTTTTTGTTAAATAAAAAAACCAAGGTGATTTATTTTTAGGTTGCATGTGTGACTTTTTAGTTGTTTAAAATTATAATTACATGAAATTATATGTCTATAAATTAGAAATGTCTTAGCGAAATAATCCCTTAATTAGTAATGGTAACTTTGTATTAATTATGAGGCCTAGGGCGACGATATTTTATATCAAATACCAGTCTTTACATTCTACTTTGAAGAACAGTGATTTTAGGAAAAACTCATTTCTCGATGATCGATCGCCCAAACATATTGAATCTGGATATTTTATTATATCTGGATTGTATATATGTACCAATCATACAGTGTGCAACCTCACAAAGACTTCGTGTAAACAGCGCTCTCTCAGTGTACGGCATATTTCTCACTGAGCGGTTCAACGCACCCGTCACCCACTAGGCCGAGGATGAGGGTTAAGGGGTGGGTTATTTTTTTTATCGCCTCCGACGATCCGCGGGGTAAGGACATCCGTGCCATTTTATACGGTTATCCGGATGAGAAAAGGGTGACATTGCAAATTTGTTCTATTGGGAATGATGAGGGCGATTTCAGACAAGAGGTATATAGAGTTAAAATAAAATATAAGTTATATGTACTATTGCCTGTATTTATGTTTTTTTGTATTTTCAATACAGTATGCTACGTATGCTAACAACGATAACGAGCTTTTATGTTTGTACGTACAAGCATTAAAATAATTTACTATTTTTATACTTTTTACGACAATTTATATACTTAGTACATTTTAGTCATTACTAACGACCTCGTAAACTTTTATGCTTTCGGCATATGTATATTTTTTTTATATAATAAGGTGAATGAAAAATTATTATTAATGTCCAAAACTCATGTTCTTATTAAGAAGATAAAAAACATATACGTCATGTCCCTAACAATATCCAACTAAGAGATACTCGATCTGTGCGTATTTATACAGCATCATCCCTAACACTCGACACCATTACATCGAGCCTTCTTATTGCCCGCCTTTTACAGCCGATCGTATCATAACGTCGACTCATGCTTGATATTTTTATATTTACACCTAAAAGAGGAGCTATATTTTGCCTCTTTCGCTTGTCTGACAAACATTTTCTTAGTTAAATCTTATTTATCTTAACGATTTATGCTTTTACAAAAATATTATACTTCGATATAACTTTTATGATATGAAAATCTCATAGACGAACTGTTTACCTTTCGGAGGTTAACTTAAATCGACATGATGAAGTATGTGTTTTAGTGACAAGATTCATACTTTAATAGTAACGTTTGCATAATAATATTATTATTGTTTTCGCATACCTATATTTAAAAAAAAAAACCGTGTGTAGAGACATTGAACTATATTATAATTAATATGTTAATAAATATTAATTATTATTGAAACACATTATTTCCATACATCGTAATATGATACTCTCAGCTCATTTAATGAAATGGTATTGTTTGCCGTTTAATACAATCAAATTAGCAGGCGGCTTTATAATTATCCAAAGCAAACAACGCTTCGCGCGGGGGTATAAATCGCGGACAGTAATTGTCGGCGGGCGGCGAGTGGCGCGACAAATCTGACGGCCATTTCCGACCGGATCGCGTTACACCCCCTGTTGGTTCCGGCCGCCCGACCACCCGAGACCCTATTCGATTCGTGAAGCCCAAGTTAAAGGCGATGCCCCAAAACTAATGCATAACTCGTGTATATCTAAATTACTTTAACCTGGCACTTTGACATTGTGATTGTGTATTATGTAACAATATAACAGGTTATACACAAGCACAATAGATAAAGTTTAAACCAATCAGGAAAATTCTTTATCCACTAGAAAGCCACGTTATTTGTAAGTGTCATAGGATATATATTTTTATCCCCGTATTCTCACTGGAACAAAAACTATGCGAGTGAAACTAAGGAGCGTCGGGTAGTCCATGATATAACGCAAGATTTTATTATCAGTTACTTTTCAGTGCAACGTCACAAATGTACCAATGTAAATAAATAAAGTGAAGTAAAACCACCATACTAATTTCTGCTACCAAGCATTGCTGTGTTCCTAACCGATACTATGTCCCTATCACCTAAGGGTAAACGTACCCTTCAGATTGCAACTCAGCAGCTGAAAAAATTACAGACAAAACAGGCTAAACACTCTTAGCCTCATCGGCTGGCACTGGACAGAGCGTTGTAGATACAAGATCAAAACGCAGGAAAAACAAAACAGTTAATAATAATATAATGCACAGTTGCAATAATATCGCTAAAAGCTCTCTGTTCGATACTAGAATGTTCTTAGTAAAATATTTTTTTAAAAACTTTGTAACAAAACCGCTTTCAGCTTATGAGTCGGACCGTGCGTTACGAAGCGTCGTTGGGACGGTTGTTTGCGCGCGCAACTCGATAGGGCGAGTAAAAGTTCCGAAGCTACACAGACTGTCTGAATTTATATACGAAACTGTCTGAAGTGAGTAGCCGGAAATAAATTGAAGCATTTTGCATGAATTTATGTTATGGTGCCTATATCAAATAATCGTTTTTTTTTTGTGAAATAACACAATAACGTTAACAGTGGTATTCAAATTACTTGATATTTAAAATATATTGAAAACTTAAAAACAACAAAGAAAATTTTAATTTATTATACAGCAGCCCTACATCCAAACAGATCTTTTCCGAATCCGAAAATATATCTTATTCGTCTTAAACACAGCATCGAATAAGCGAGCTTAACGCCTCATCAAAACGCAAAAATATGTGTCGTCAGTCAAATCGAAATTTACTATTTAGTCGTATATAGGTTCTAACAAAGCGCTTTTAAAATGGACTTTCAAATTCTGTCTGTTAGATTGTCTCGGATCGAATACACGTGTGAAATGAGCCTTATCCGAATAAAAATCGAATGTCGCGGGCATCTAATAAACAGTATAAGTACCTACGAGTAAGTAGAATTTGAGTATAGGATAATCGCGACCTCTAGGATAGTTCACACGTACATCAATCACGATCATTGCGCGGCGTCGTTCCGGTGTCGTTACGTAATCCATCACGTCGCGTCTTCACTCTTCCCCCGTCACAGCGCGCGGACTCGTCTCGACCCTGATTGAGCCGACAACACCTTTCAATTCTTTACTAGTCAGTGGAACGATTAGATAGATAAGTACAGACTCTATTTGCATTGTAAAAGTTCACACTTATAAAGCAAGTGCTTTTTTCTGTTTCATGTTTCATGTGATATATGTAATTTCATAGTTGGATTACTTATTATTTTTAAACATAATAAAAGAATCTTCAATTTTCGTACTGGCTTCCGAACCGATCTTCATCGTATCGATCATATACCTAAGAACTTTTTTCTCGAAAAGGTTTTGCAATTATATGTATATATGATGACACAAACACATACATGGATACATAGTCACAAGACGTTAACTTATAATACCCGTATTTTCCGAACTATCATCACAAATAATGATCTCTACTATTCCCCCTTAATGGGATCGCTGCGATTTTCCAATAACCCTGTTTAAACTAAACACGCAAATAAAAATGAGTATCCAGATATTTTTTAGCATTTAGAAATCACGTGGATAAAGTTAGCATTGTACTCGTCAGTAGAACAGTAACAATTGGCGGTAATTCCGCAACGTTAGTCACGGCAATCGTATCGCCATCCATCACGCCGTGTCGCCGCCCCGCTGTCGTCTTGACGACGTGCCAATTAACCCGCCATACCGGGTTACGGCCTAATCGATAGTGATGCGAGGTCGATTATTATCGATAAATATATTCAAAGGAACTGTTCGATAAATTAATAATTATATGCTTTGCAGTATCTTTATAGATATAATTTATACATAATATTAATTGTTTTTAATACGCAAAAATCTTCTTTGTTTGACGGGCAATATTTTGCCTTTGCTTTGCTAGTGGTCGCAATCTATACTAATATTATGAAACTGAAGACTGTGTTTGTTTGTCACGCTAATCTCGGGAACTATTAGATCGAATTGGAAAATTCTCTCAGTGGTGCCCATTATTCTTGTAAGTCTGTAAGCTATAGGATAACGCGATAATATTACGCGAGTGAAAACGCGCACAGCTTGTATCCACTGATACTAGCTATGCGCAAGGTTTTTAACTACGATATATGTACAAATAGTATAAAACGGTAACTCTCTTAGTGTGGAATATATTTAAAGCGTGAAAGAACAACTTCTTTGAAATTTTAATTAACGCTCTGAAGCTCACAAAGTCATAAAAATTTGTGTTATCATTTGGTTGTTGCCTATTTATGTCGTAGTGCTGCTGCGGTAGCAACATAGAGCACTTAACAGATTAGGGAAGGAATCTTAATCATTAAGTGACACTTACCTGGGTGGGGATAGTAGGGCGCCCCGACGTTCATCATCGGATGTGGGGCACGATCCATATTGCACACTTTACACACACATCACAAAACAGAAAATATTTGTTACACACAATGAGTCATAACGTTTAATGTTCATGTACTTTCACTACGGTATATCGATATACTCATAACTGCACAGTTCGTACAACTGATGTACAGGCACATCACTATTCAGTGTCCGAATTGACGTCGGAACGTTCATTTTTTCACAGCACTTGCAATTTCCTGCGAGTTCGTTTTTTAATTGAACGTAGCGTGCGCCCTTGGGCGCTGAATATGCGGACTTACAATACAGTTCGAAGAAATTTTCCGGTATTTCGTTCTAAGGGTAAGTTCATATAAGTAAAGTTAAACGCTCCAACCACTAAAAAATAAAAATTAAGTATTACGATTAGCTGTGATAATATGCTTTATATATGGAAGATGTAATTTTAACCGACTGAGGAGACGAGACTCTATATTCGACCGTTAGTGTATGTACACGTAATGTTTTTGAATATATATTATAGTATAGTAATGTATAACTATGTCTCATTCGAATGGGGTTTTCTTTATTTAAATGCAAATTTTTATAGACGGTTGGTTGGTTGTTTATAATTAGAAGGCGGTTAGTTTTTGCGTAAAAAGAATAATCTATAAAACCTAAATGTGGAACAAAATCGGAAATATTTGAAAATTTACTAAAACTAAAACATTGGAAATAAAATTCCAAGTACAACTCTAAAGATAAAATAAACAATACAGGCGAACACAATAAAATAGGACGTAATATAATCTCTCATCCATATTAAATCGCGTTGTTCCATACTCTGTCTAGGCGAGTGAGGTGCCACGATGGAGTTAAGATATCTGTTATCGATGTTCCCTTTGTGACCGCGGCGGAAAATTTTATCGGTATTCTGTGATGTCAGTAGTGATTTAGCACCGATGTCTTGCACTGGGCTTTATACTTCATTCTGGTAAAAAATATTTTAAACAATAGTGGCCTTAACACATTAGCGTCTTGGTCTAGCACTAGCTAGTGATTAGCTTGGTTGTGAATCTGAATATTAAATCGAGTCTCGAATTGAACCACAAAAACTTATTCAAATGCAGAAACGATTAAAAAAGTAGTTAAGATAAGTTCTGCTAGTATCAAAGTCCCAAAGAAGCTTCTGACAAATCTCACCTCATCTTAATTTAATGCTCACGAACGTGTACACACTATATCAAATAAGACATATGGTTCGTATAATTGTCTCCTTCATTTTAAGTTGTTTAAAAATAGCACGCTATAAAGAAGAGTAAGCCCAAGAATAAAATAGTAATAAACGAACGCGTTCGGTACGCCGCGTCGTCAGCAGCTGTGGCTCGACACGAAAAAAGTTCAAAACGATAATAAATATAAACAAGAAAGACGGGCGGAGTGCTTATTGATTCCATTATGATGACGCCTTTCCGCTTTACGCTCGCGACGCGTACAGATTGGGACAACAATTTGCCAAATGCCGGTTGTTTACATTTACTCATTTGAAGGTGTTTGAATGTTTCCGCCAATTGCACTATAAAGGCCCACGATTTTATTGAAAGTTTGTTTTGATTGTGTTGATTTATGTGGCTACTGGATGTGGTTCTTATTTAGGACCGGTCTTTTATTACTCTATTAAGAATATAATCAACCTTCTTGAAAATCAATAACAAATACGAGTACATAAACGTAACAATATTTTAGCTAAACACCACAATAAACGGTACATTATAAAACGGAACAGGATAAATTTCATTTTTAGCAACATTCATTTAGAACGGGTGTTTTCTTTTTTATTTTGAAAGAAACTACTCCCCAGAATGTAAACGTACTGAGAATTTAAATCAGGAAGTCGTACACTGTGTAAAATCCACAAGAAAGCCTTTGTTGCCAAATCCTCGTGAAGACCGAGCTTAAATGGAGCAATTACGAGACCCTGAACGGAATACGAAAGTGGGAGTAAAAACGTTCCCAGTGGCAAATTACCAAACAGCAAGGCAGGAGGAGGGGCGCCGTAAACCCATACAACGAATGGAAAGAGCTTAAGTACGAGTACCTATTGTGTTTGTGTATACGGCAGCCTTTTATTGCTCTTGTGTAATGTTAATAAGACCGTAATAGTACCCCAAGGAAGAGAATCGTTTAAAACACAATTAAACTAATTACCCTCCGATACTGATCGACAAATTCGATATCGATACAAGTATAGGCACAACGTTAACGTAACTAATTTATTATTGTTTTTAGTTTTTATGAAGCTAGAAAGATAAACGGTCAAGACCAACTAGTGTCATGAAGTCTCCACTTCAAATATCGATAGCAGGTATATAAAATTGTCCTAAAAAGTGGCAAATTACGGACACCTGTGTTGGAAAACGGCAGCGGCGACATGGTTAATACCTCTATTATTAAAACATAAACTCCGACACTCGACGATCGTGCGCGGGCCCGAGTTACAATCTATGCGCGGATTTTTTTTAAAATATAGAAGCAGTTTTACTAGTTATAAATCTAGTATATAAGGTCAAAAACTGAGTCATAACGTAGCGATCATTAAATAAAGATATAAAAATAAACTACTTTTACAACTTAAAAAAAGTATCGATACATAGATATCATTATAATATCATTAGATATCATTAAGCCATTCTCACATTATAAATAAATAACCTTTCACCACAATATAACACCATAAAGTTCAAAGGTCCGAGTAATCCAACACTTTACTTATCGATACAAAGTCCCATCACTAAAACTGTGAGTGACGCGACCACGCACGTCTGAAATTCGCGGCGCGCGACCTACGACTGTGTAACAGAGGCGTCTCACAATACGCGCGTGCGCGGCGTTCCTTCGTACCCGCCGTGGGAATTTACAACTTATCTAATTGAAATAAGACTGTTTTTAGAGTGATCAAAGGACAGACACCTGTAAAAGTGTGCAGGGGTCGGAAGTCCGCGGTGCAGTGTCATTTCCACTCTTTCCACATTGCTTCCCTAATAAAAATGAGATTTGCCCCGCGCCGGTGAAGCGATTACGTCGGCACGCGCCGTGGGGCGCTGTATAAATAGCTGCCTGTCATATTGGTGTTCGGCTGCTTGTTTACGGACTTTCGTGTTCAACATATTTAACGGTACGAACATAGATTAATTGTACAATATTCGAAATTTTTCTTATGTAGGTACAGGGACTTACTTTTGTCATCCTTTCTTAAAAAAAAAATAGAAGAAAGAACTTTGTGAGCTAATTAGTTGATTAATAATGTACAGTTAAATGTATTTTAATTTAAATAATGTGTGAATTTAAGCTATAAATTGAAATCGAAAATAAATAATCGGGATTGACATTGCAACGTTAATAAATATGGCTGAGGTATATCAATGCGACAGCCGGCACTTCACACCGGATGCCACTTAGAGACGTACCGGTATTATTATCGATACTGATATTATTTAAATAATATTTCGACAACATTTTCTGTAGTGTAGGTAAAACATATAAAGTGAAGCATAATTAATTTCAGAATTTCTAACACTTAATTAGTAATTCATTTTAATGTTTCATAAAAAGTATACATACATTCTCAAAATTCAATGTACAGTATGCTCATTAGAAAAAAAAAACACAAAAATAAAATTGGTAAGGATTTTCACAAAAAAGGTTTATCGATTTTGTATAGGTATTTCTAAAGCCTGCTACTGTAATTTATTAATAAAATTAAATATTTTATTATTTAACGGCCTATTTTAACGGCCTACTACAAGGCGAGGCCTCTCTCCTTATAGAAAAGGTGTAATGAAGCTTCCAATACAAGTTGACGGGCTCAAATGAATGAATTAAACATTATTGAATTATACATTTGTATAAAAATACCATCGCTAACTTCAGAATCGTACAACCAGCAAAGCTGACTCTCGATAGCCACAAAAGCACTGCTACACGCCGGCTCTATCAACGGGACCATTTAATATTACATTGCATCGGGATGAAACAACGACCGCATCGTGGTTCGATAGAAGCATACATAATACATATTTTACACAAAACTATAATTGTGATGTTCAGTATTATCGATATTATAAATTTAATTAAGGAAATTTGAAAATTAAATAATTTTATAAATACAAAACTTGATTTTTTATGTTTTTAACTATAGCAACACGTTTTTAACTATAGCAACACATCAGCAAGCAGTGATTTTTGATTAGCTTAAATTGTACTTATTCTAAAAAAAAATGCACTTCGCTCAATATCTACCATTCTAACTACTAACTATATATATCACTAGCTGACGCCGCGCGGTTATACCCGCGTGGTTCCCATTCTTGTAGGAATACGGGGATAATATATAGCCTATAGCCTTCCTCGATAAATGGGCTATCTAACACAGAAAGAATTTTTCAAATCGGACCAGTAGTTCCTGAGATTAGCGCGTTCAATCAAACAAACTCTTCAGCTTTATAATATTAGTATAGATAGGTATTAACCAAAATATTATTCCAAATAATAATGTGATTTATACATGAGACCAAACAAATAACAACAATAAAAGACTACGAAAAGGAGAGCGATAGCCGCGAAAAACAAATCCATCAATTACCCGCTACAAGACGCGAACAAAGAACTGCCAACGCAATCTAACAATCTCGCGTCTAGCATTGACGGCTCACCCTCCGGCCGGTCGTACACTCGCAGTTCAGCGTAGCATCGATATACAGTTATAGACAAACATAAGTACACCCCTAGTCCCCACTCGGTAGCTGTTAGCTACGCCGTGTTATCCCTCTAACCACTCCAGTCAACGCATGCGCTTTAGAAGATCCACAGAGATACTAACGGAATAGAGGTGCTTGGTAAAAATACTGTAAGCCAATGCAACGAAACTTTACAGAAAAAGAGAGCCTGCGATTGCCAGATCTATCTCATTTTATGAAGGCTGAAAATTTGCCAGTCTATGCTCCTACCATAAAGTACCTACGGTAGCCAATAATAGGGTTTGGAATGTGATGGCTTAGGAAGGTAGCAAGTTTCAAGATCCAATCCTTTACAATTGTACAGGTATAAAACATCATTTGTACAGTTATAAAACTTTTTATAACCGAATGGCATTCCCGTTGCAACACGTGTATTTTTTTTAATATAAATCATGTCTATCGGATTATAAGCTCTACGCTGAAAGCCCTCGTGTATCGGCGGGGTGTGATTGCATTAACCGCGCGCCCCCGTACACTAATCATAGCGCACGCCACGATTATACCAACAGTATTTTTGCTGCCACTTCTATCATTACAATTTAGTCTTTATTTTAAGCATGTTAAGGTCTATATTTGTCAGTGTATAAGGATTAAATGTTAATGGATATGTATTAATAGTACAGGATACGGTTCTGACTTTCGGATTTGTAACTTTATCTGAGGCGCATAAAAGGTATAAATTGGTATTTCGTAGGATATAAAAGGTCAAGGGTCGCGTTTGACGTCACACAATAACCCTCAAGTTCTAATCACGATCACGGACCGTAAACTGACAATGACAAGCATTAAACGCCAGTAATCTATGTGGTAGCCAGCCGTAGGTTTATTACTATTAGTAGCTTCGGTTCATGTATTTTAGATTTCTATATTTTAAATTAATAGACATGATGTTCGATGGGACGATAAAAAAGACTCAACAGAACTCAACAAACTATGTTTTTTTTTAATTTTCTGTTTACAAAAATGTAACAATTTTAAAATCATGTGAACGTTTCTATGTATAACGTATGAGCCATTTATTTTTGTAAAAAAAAATTCACGTTTTTCTGTCTGTTCGCTATAATCTCTGGATCTACTCATCGGGTTTCCATCTGTTTTCACAGACAGATAAAGGACTTGTTTATCAAGATCTGATATAAAAATTATAAAAAAAATTCACGTCGACGAAGTCGCGGGCATCCGCTAGCCGAAAAATAAAAAAATAAACAAAAGGTGCACTGCATCAAACGGTGAATTACCGGAGTATCGGGCCCGACACGAACGTTTCCCGATATTGCTAATGTCAAAGTCGAGTAACTCGTGGGCGGGCGGCGCGGCGGGCGGCGGCGGGGGGAGGGGGACGGGCGCCCCCACAGCGCAGGAGCTAAGCCACCTCGCAAATACGACGAAGTACGTGGAAAATTGTTCGCACCTATGTTTACCTATACAGACAGTTTAAGTGATGTCCTGCGACTTCAAATACACCGTATACTGGTATTCTATGTAAATATTAAAAGTATATAAAGATACTGAAATATACTAATATACACGCAGATTTAGTATTTTGTTATTAAATTTAATGCCTACACTTTACTGCTTTACGAATAGTTCCATAGAATTATCAAACTTAATGAATGCTTAAAAATTTAAAAAGCTTAAGTCTACGAACGAATGAAACGAACAGTATATTTTTATACGACAGTTTTAACTATTAGTAACCGTAAATAGTTATAAAAAACGTTAATACATACGATGTATAGTATATATATATATACGATGATTCGAAAATCTTGTAAACTAAATAAAAAAAATCCAAACATAACATGAACACCAAATATACCGCTATTAGATCGCTCGTTTCAAACAAACAAAAAAACTAAAACAAGGAAGTGAGTGCGGATTAAACAATCCCTAGACGAGTGAACTTATTTGCTCTGTTTCCTTCAAGATGGTAGGTATAAGGCTGTTAGTAGCATTTTATCGAACGTTGCCAATAAATGCGACAGAAATCGGAAACTTGGAAAACGAATTCAATCTAGTTATGGCAGCTATGCACCACGTTTGACCTTTGCTGAGAATAGAATAGGCGTACATATTTACGACTATAATCGACTAGCCAACGCGCGCGGCACGGTCTGCATAATTTTTGGTCTTTTATACTTCTTTTTAGCTTAATCTACCTGTGAAAACCACATCAAAATCTTTCAAGTAATATTCAAATGCAAGCTTAATCATAGAATTAGCGCAGATAGACTGAAAAATCAAATGATGATGATTGATTTTTTTATTGTTCTACTTCTTTTATCGCCTCAATTCAAATTATACAAAGGTAATATTATACAAAATACAGGTACTCTCTATATATTAAAGTATATTTAAAATTATACTGCATTTGGATGAAGCTATGCATGTGCGGCACAACTCTAGTAACCCCGTCGGCTGTAGATGGGAAAGGACTGTATAATTACGAACTAACGTTATACGTCATTCTGAACGTATTAGTAAAGTGCTGGCCATTTATCGATAAAACCTATTGACGATGTGAAAATACTAAACAGTAATTTAGTTTGCAATTTAGTTCTAATATCTCGATTTACATTATTCAGTGTGTATTTAGGTTATTCAATATAATATAGATTATTTAATTTTTATTTCCAACTAGGTTAGATTAAAAGCTTGGCAAGTGTAAACAGATAAATGCCAGGAGACCGGGAGACCGAAGACAACCTCACAGATTAACTGGGAAACAACCTTAGCCTTTTACTACTTTTAATCCTAAATGATCTACAAAAAAACCAATAAAGATAAAACCATATGCCGTGAGTCAAAGATAGCACAGCATACTGCACTTGAATTGAATTATAATGTTTTCGTGTTTACTTATGGCAGTTGGCACAAACTATTCGAAAAATCAAAATTAATTTAGTTGTAGTTGTCAGAATGTCCCAGCCAAATCGATATCTAAAAAGCAAACTCACAATCAAATCACTAGCGAGTGGCTATGCACTGGGTAAGTACAGTCGCCGTGAATAATTCCTCAGTCTACCGTCTAGTAGCGGGGCCAACTCGGGAATAAATAATTTATACCGCGAGTGCCTTCCACTCGGCGGAATGGTAAGAATACACTGGAAACTTGAATCTCTTACTTCTTATCTATTGTACTATGAAACTTTAATGGAACTGTATCTATCTATCTATACTATCTATCTATACTTGATACACTCTATTTGGTATTTAGAACTGAGTCTTTAATCTTAAAAGCAAACAAGAATTATAAATTTTCAAGACACTCAAGGGAGAGGAGATTCTCAATACGTCAGAATATTTTTAAGCGGTCAAATATAAGTAACATAAAATGACTTAACCGCTAACATGAGAACATTTTCAGCTTCTGGAATACGAATAACTAGTCTAAAGATATCGTTCGAGATTATTTAAAAGTAATATATCATGGTAACTCAGGCAAAGTAAACGTGCCAAATAAGTGGAAGTAATAGTGAGCTCAAAGCTCTGTTTCAAGTGCCCAGCGAATGTACACAGGCCGCAATGCCACGGCGCCTGCGCTTTGTTGCTGTGAGTTTCCGTTCTACCACGATTTTCTAATTCTCAAGTGCGCTTTTAGTATACCTACTATAAGTCACATCGTAGTATAAGGTATTTTCCTGATAATATATTTCTTTTAGATTTCTTATAATTGGACCGCAGTACTGGTCTAGGCGAGCTCTTTAGCTCTGCCAAAGTAGAGCCCATGGTCTAGTAGAGAAGCAGGGTTGGAACGGCTTAGTAAAGGCGTCCCTGACATCGGCATAAGAGCGGACGTGGAAATCGATGGTAACTCCATCGGGTTTCCACGGGCTAAGTGAGATTTGCCTGATCTGACACCTCGGTAACCATGGTTGGAATGCACGTCGCGAGTTAAAAGTTATGTAGCGAAAGATGAAATATGTATTATTTTATATTTTTAAATTCATAAACATTATTAGCTAGGTAATGATGTTTCCAAAGCTACTAAATTACTACTCTAAAAATGAGCTTACAAATAATTAATATGATGGCCGATTTCCTAGGTGAATCTTGGCATATTAATAGATTCGTATTGAATTATTTTAATCAATGTGCAATTATAATATTAGTACTTTTGTCAGTGAAACGGCTTCTCGAGATCATTAAATTCGTATGTCGATAGATATTATACGATTGTGATAGAACTTTAGAGATCTACATCCACTAGTTAACCTTTTATTATGAAAGCCGTGACTGAACCAACAATGAAAACGTACACCCACACGGCGACCCGAAGATTAAACGTCCGTAAAAAGAGGGCACCGCGGCAATAATGTCTTGATACCACTGTGGGAACGACCCTCCGTCCGATTATCACCCCTAATTGCACACACCTTAGAGCCATAGTTCTGTGGAGTGGTTACAATGATATTTTAACTTTATATGACACATGTCCATTTACTAAAGACCTTTCAGAGGTTTAGAATGGCTTGTGCGCCAGCCATTTCTGGGCTTTATTTACTTAGCAGAGGAACTATGGAGGTATTCGTGTTAATGGTCTGAATTTATTACACTGCGTACACAGAGGGTAGTTTACAAACGCGGTAGTTGCTTTCAGCGTTGTCTTAACGAGGACAGTACTTACTTATATTTTAGATGTCCTGAAAATGTTTACGCATCGTTAAAGTTCTACGGAAATGAATTATTTAAATCTACGAAGAAGATAGGGCTAAAGGTAATTAGGGTCATAGCTCACAAGACCTAATCAGCTCGCATATCATCATAACCTGTGGTCAAGGCGATCCTGTTACACTACAGAGTGAGAAAGTAAGTCCATATCAAGCTCATCAATTCATCAATATCAGCTGATGGACTCCAGTGCTAAACAAGGGGTACTTTTAAGGACTTCTAAATGACACGGTTTTGAGCCGCCTGCATCCGCCTGTAACTCGTTTGTGACCTTCATTGCTTAATTAATGTAAAAATATGATAAAATTATATGAAAAATAATGAATTGTTGTAGTTGTGTTGCCATTACAGGTGGTAGGTACTACTTGTCCCATACTTTCGACAACAAGTGGTTTTTATATCTTACATATACACCGTTTACCATCCAACCAAAATGTAGTTTTTAGCTATATTTGGGTATATGTTCACGTAAACTATGCGTTTCAATAAATAAATGCTTTATTTAATATTTATTTATACTTAAGTCCATTTTGTTTAGCGTGGTCTCTTACACTAGCAGCGCACAAAATAGCAAGCAAGGCACGTAGAGTCGTAAACATATTGTGCCTAATGCAAACATTACGTGCGTCTTGTGTACACATTTACGAATTCACTGTAATTATTTTTATTGCTACTGGTGAGTTACTAACAATGGTTTATGAACAGAAATAAACTTTAATATATCTAATATGTATTAAGTATAAGTATTAATAGCAACCCGCCCTAAATTTTCATAAATAAGACTGGGTAGTTGTTCAAAAGAAATGCGATAATAATCACGTAATTTCATGAAAAGCCGTAGGTAAGCTATAAAATCTTCAAAAGTTTATGATAACCATCCAAAGTTAAATGATAATGCAAGAAAAATTCAAAAAACACTACGAGAATAACGAAATCGAGTAATTTGTGGATTAAAACATGTACTTACTAACTGAATTCTAGATACAAGAAACCGATAGAAAATAAACAATAACACTAATTAAACCGCCACTGTTTGTAAAACGTAAACATAATACTCGCTTTTTAGCATATGTTCAGAAGTTTCAAGGGGTTAAAATAACGATGTCACGGCACAAAAACAGAACAAAAAGTCTCTTGGCTAAGGGGGACGAGGTGGGGCTAAAATCAGGCGCAGTGCTGTGGAAGCAAAATAAAGACAAAGGGACACGGCGGTATCGCCAACATCGCATGAGAGCCCTGCCGAGTTGGGACAAAAGGGGTTGCTTTAGTGACGCGACGGTTTATCGATAGTTGGTACTGATTGGAAAAGTACCACAAAATACAGTAGAAAACACTTGGGAATATCAAATTGTATCGTTACAAGAAACTAATTTATCGTAACTAATGTATCGTAGTAGGCGAGATTGTTTCTCTATTCCATTCAACTTGAAAGATCTACAAATCTTTATAGATAAATGAATATAATTATTGTGAAATGACTGTGAAAACACCGGATGTAAGAGGCGATTTTAAGAATACTTAACACTTTTTTTAAGCCACACAGCAACTCTTAGAAACCGACTACCTTAAACATTCTTACGAGGTTATTAAATGAAAAAAAAAACCTACTCACTGAACTAAAGTAAAATAATATTACAACATATAGTAAGTGAATACCTTTATTTTATTTACTATTCGATTTGTTCAACTTTAGTATCTTTTAATCTTTCCTTAGAAGTAAAATCATCTTTGGAGTATAAAAACCGATCGGTGTTTTCATATCTTCAAATTTCTATAACGAAAAGTCATCGATAACATAATTTGACCCTACATCCCATCACTAGAGCGCTGCACTCGAGTCGAGAACAACTTTTAGCGATACGGCTGAGCAAACGTTCCCGCCAGCTAGCTACGTGCGAGCACTCTACGTCTTCACAGGGCAATCCCGCCTTGTATCGGTGTACCCGAACACAAACATGTCCTTTGTAACTCTCAAAGGCTTGAGGATTCTTCAACTTAAATGGAATTGGTAATTTTACTTCGGTGCGAGGCTCGGAAACAATAAACGAGTGTTGAATAATTAAATACTTCATTTTTCTTTACGGGTATAAGTTTTTTCATTCTACTTCATTACGTAATTTATTTTCAATATATTCGACTGTTGCAACGCATCAATTGAATCCGCTACAAATAATGATCACCAGACAAACCTCTTCTAAAATTAAAAATTGATATTTAAATTGGTTCAAAAACTAATAATTAGTAAATATGAAGTGTTCTAGACGACTATTTTAAAAGAATACACATAATATTGTCGATATTTTTCATAGCTATGCAACATATCCCGCTAAAATAGCAAATGATGCACGAGTTGCATCGCACGTCAAAATGGCTTCTCGTGAATTTATCGAGCACTCAATCAATTCCGATACCGGAGCGGCCTGCTTGCGTCAAACAGACTAGACTCGTCGCACCAGGGTCTATGTCAAGAGAAATTAGCGGAGACGCGTATCATGGGGTACCCGCTGTAGACAACAAAAGGAATAGAACTGATTGGTAGGAAAAGATGTTCGAATTAGACATGATTTTTACTGAAATTGAACCATTTTTCCACCTTATTATTTTATCAATGTTTTGTATATTTATATGTAATATGTTTGTCGCAATAAAGTAATTTAAATAAAACATTATAAGCTAACTTGGTTACTTCAAATTTGAAAGTCAAGGCTCTCATTTATACTAATATTACGTCTAACACATTTATACATATATGACTACGACCAGGCATTTGAAAATCAACCATACAGGTTGATTGGTCTGAGAAAATTAAATATAGTTGTTCATAGACACATTTTGACAAGTAAACATAAAGTGTTGTGTGTCGAATAAAATACTACATCATACATATAGTAAAAGATTAACAAATTACGTCATCAATTACATTATGTAAAAGAATTGACATACATAAAACAAAATCACTCAACGCTCGTGGCTTGTACTACAAGAGCACAATGTAGACGAAACACCAATATGTTGTGATATGCACTGCTTCCTCTCATCATATTAGTCGATATTGAAACAAAGCAAAGAGGTCATAAACTAACTTAAACCTTAACATGAACAACATAAGATACTTTTTACTTCAAACACAGTTTATTCAGAATTCGAGTTTCAACAAGTTCACAAGTACAAAATAGGCTTTAAAATACTAGCTTTAGATATAACTAGCTGACGCTGCGCGGTTTCACCCACGTGGTTCATGTTTCCGTAGGAATACGGGGATAATATATAGCCTATAGCCTTCCTCGATAAATGAAGCAGTTTAAACAGATGATTGATGAATAATAGTGATTTAAATAAATAAACCCTCAATTTTAAGAATTCTGTTATGCCTTACTTCTTTTGAAACTTACATTTACGTATTGCTTGAATATAAGTAAGTGATCTACTGTGTATTTACTACGCACCGTAGAGGTGCTACGTCAATCGTAGTGTGTATACTACGAATATGGATTTTCTTTAGTTGGCTACGACAAACTAATATTGTTTACGATGTATTTCTTTACTCTTTCTTTTATTCCTTTTGTTATTTTTGCAATATTATTATTTAATATTTTAAATATAAATTTTCGAAATATTAAACTGCCACCCATGACAAATGTACTAAATTAAGCTTTTTTGTACATCATGGTATGCAAAAAAAGACGCAATATTTATGATGTCTCCTGAAATAAGCCGCCGCACTGCATAATAGGTCACACATTGGCTGGTGGGAGGCTTCGGCCGTGGCTAGTTACCACCCTGCCATTACTTCGTGTATAAACAGAAATGGGTGTGGATTTTCATTCTACTCCTATCAAGTACGCTTCCATCACTAACCATCAGGTGAGATTGTTATCAAGGGCTAATATGTAAAGAATTAAAAAAAATCTTGTATTGCGCAGCTTAACGCTCGATCGGAAACGTCATAAAGATTGCATCCTACTACACAAAGTGTAACACTGACCTGTATCGGGTTTGTCGAGCTTTGACGAGGAGCGCCTCTCCACCGTGGGTTGTTTAGGACTGTGCCGTTTACTCCGCGACACCACTAGCGATTGAGGGATCTATGCCAACAAACAAAATACATATAAATATGTATTGCAATATGCTAAGGCAGGGTTTCCCAAAAAAAAATTGTATTAAATAATTGAATTCTTCAGCCAAATAGCAAAACATCAATAAAGTAATCGAATATTCTGTGTAACGAGATTAAACGATTTGTGTGTTTGTTATAGTTTTATTAGTGTGTGTATAAATAATACATATGTTTATTGAGATTCAATTTACAGTTTGACGGCCTTCGTGGCGCAGTGGTATGCGCGGTGGATTTACTTGACGGAGGTCCTGGGTTCGATCCCCGGCTGCGCCGATTGAGGTTCTCTTAATTGGTCCAGGTCTGGCTGGTGGGAGGCTTCGGCCGTGGCTAGTTACCACCCTACCGACACAGACGTACCGCCAAGCGATTTAGCGTTCCGGTTGGGATACAAGTCCATAGCTAATTAGTCTATGCCATTCGACCGATCATCCTGAAAATTTACCAGGGAAAGGAAAACATGCGAGCGGAGCTCCAGGCAATAACCAATCTATACTTATAATAAAACGATAACAGGCCAAGTCCTGTACATTGACGATATTTTCAAGTTTATTATTAGTGGTCCTTGCCATGAATAATCGGCACTGAAGCCAAAAATGCATTTTGTCTGTCTGTCTGTTTGGATAAAACACCGAATTTCACTCGGGCGAGTTGGTCAGTGACAGTGAATAATAAATGTTATTTTGGAGTGTATTAAATGACTCACAAGCTTCTCGGAGCGATCACCGGAGGGTAGCCTGGCGATGGTGACCTCGGCGCTGTCCTCGGGCGGCGGCGGCTGCTGCAGCCAATTGTACTCGCGCTTCTCGACCGGCACGCCGCGCCGCTCGTAGTCTGCCGCTTGAGTCCTGTGGTAAACCCAACCACGGTAAATAGTCATAATCTCCCATTTAGATCTTTTTTATTTATCTAAAACACAGTTAAAAGAAAGAAATTATCACTTTACACCGAAGACAATAACACCTCAACGAACAAACGCTTTCAGAAAATCACATACCAAACTCAATAAACTTAACTAATTTATGCACTAATTCTCACACCTACACACACGTCCATTCTCTTTCTCATGCTCTTAGACACATGCACACACACGAGCACACGGACTCACACACACACACACACACACACACACTCACGCTCATTCACTCTAATTCAACTTGCGAATTTTTAAATAAATTTTGTACTATTTTTCTTATATGTAATTAACTTAATAATATTATTTTATTCACTATCATTTCTTTTAAAAATTATTTTTCATTTTCACCTACCTACCTACCTACCTTATATTGTAATATAATATGTTATACCTACTTTATATTGTAACTTTCTTTGTAACTGTATGTGGCCTTATTATTGTTTATTTTACATTATTTATACATATTTTGTTAAACGCTGTTCGTTACAAATAAATAAATAAATAAGACTTGATCGGTAAACGTAGGCTGAGAGTCGTCGAAAAGATTAATGCAATATCGCGATAACAAGGTAGACATTCGCACATAGAGATTGATCAGTCCCAACTATAATTATCGAATCAGATATTTATCTCTTTTTAATTATACTCCGTATAAAAGCGATATACTAAAGGAATTTGAAGGTTAGAAAGTTGTCTTATTTTTATAAATCTTTAAAAAAAGGGTATAATTGACAACTTCTAAGACTTTTTTAATGAGGTTGTTTGTGTTATAAGGCTTTTAGAGCAGGGCACGACTGTGGTATCAATAATATAAAAATGAACCTTGAATGGTTCTAAGCACAAATCTCAAGAACGCCTATTTTGATTTTGATTTTGATTTTGCCTGCAACGATTTCGCTAATTTAGAATATTGCTTAAATACGAAAACGGTTCTTACGAAGAGACAATTTTTTTTTTTTTTTATTAATCTTGACAAGTTAGCCCTTGACTACAATCTCACCTGATGGTAAGTGATGATGCAGTCTAAGATGGAAGCGAGCTAACTTGTTAGGAGGAAGATGAAAATCCACACTCCTTTCGGTTTCTACACGACATCGTCCCGGAACGCTAAATCGCTTGGCGGTACGTCTTTGCCGGTAGGGTGGTAACTAGCCAGACCTACCAGCCTCCCACCAGCCAGACCAGGACCAATTAAGAAAATCTCAATCTGCCCAGCCGGGGATCGAACCCAGGACCTCCGTTTTGTAAATCCACCGCGCATACCACTGCGCCACGGAGGCCGTCAAATATATATAAACTTAAAAGTATAAATTCAACACTTTTCTACAGTCCCATACAAACGATTTGTAATAATACTTAAAAATCAAAGAGGTAGGGTAGGGGTAGGGTAAACGTAGGGTAGGGGTAGGGTAAACGTAGGGTATGGTAGGAATAGGGAGGTTTAGGGAAGAAGTGGTCCACATTCAAATACCTACCTTAGGCTCTCGTAGCAGTCGAGGCACACGACGGCGTAGTCCCCGTTCTCCAGCAGCAGCGAGTTCTCGGTGCGGCGGTGCATGAGGAAGGGGAACTCCTTGATGGGCAGCGCGCGCACCCGCTTCCTGTAGGTCTTGATCCCGCACAGGTAGCAGTGGTAGTCGTGCGTGTTGTACACGCGCCGCTCCGCCGGACACCCGCCCAGCGCTTCGTACCTGCCGTCATCATCAACAACCTCAGACCAAATACATATGGACTTGTATCGCACTCAAATTCACCTACACAATTGTCCGTCGTTTTTTGTGTCACACTACACACACAATTATAAATGTAAATCGTATTACACACACGAGTAATTTTAACACAATTAAACATCGATTCTGCAGACGCAGTTTGTATAAACACGTTAGATCATGATCATATACTTTTGACAGAGGGGTACCGTCTAGCGAGGCAGGTCCTATGGTAATTGATCTAACGCTCGGAAGGAGTAAAGCCGTAAAGCCAGTGTTTTTTTTTCAAGATAGATGTTACCAAGTCTCGCTGTTTCATTGATCCATGTTAAATAGTCTGTGCGTGTCAAATGTCACAGGTCACATGTCACCGAAGCCGAAGCCAGGGAAGCGATGTTACAAGGAGATTTCCTCAACACGCGTACAAGAAACGATCCGTCATCGTCATCCGCCAAGTGCCATCACGCTTCTAACCTTTACAGTGGTTACTGCTTAGCTTTTGTGACTTCGGACCACGAGGTCATGAATTAGACTAGGGTCAGATACTTACTGTAAATTTTGTCTTCTATGAAAATTTCATATAGTACAAAGTCTAAGACCATAGTCGGAAAGCCGCCACTGTTGTCATTATCATTAACGTTAAAAAAACTTAACATTGCCACCGCCAACCCGCATTTAAGCAGCGTCATGTTTCTCCTCGCTCTATATCACCTCTCCCCTCGGAGATAATTATGGTGTATTTTAAACGTAGTGGACCGTAAATAAGCTGACAATGACGACTATCTAGGTACACAATAAGTAAATAAGATGAAAACAAAAAAGGAATGTAAGTCAATACGCACCTCCTCCACTGATTCAGCAGCGAATGGTAACAGAATGTACAGACTAGAGCCGAGCCGTTCTCCTTCAGCTGTTCCGCGTTTGCGTGCTGCTGTTGGGATAATAATTCACATTCTAATTATTTCGTTCTGTCTTCCTTAATTGTTACTGTGTCACATATTTTATTTAATAAAAATATATGAATAGGTGCTATGTGAGTTTGTGGGAGAATTATTTCTGGATCTACTGAACCAATTTCGAAAATTCTTTTATTAACAGAAAAGCAGGTTTTGAGTCTGTAACATAGACAGTTAGACACTCACTTTATGCCAGCCACTACTACACACATTATATTAGCACATAATTATCACATTAGTCACATTAGCATAGGGATTGATTTAACCTCCTTAAAACAGGTCTTGCAGTAAATGTTAGGTACATGACTAAGGTATTTTTGTATATAAAATACGCTCGCGCTTGACAACAATTTCACCTGGTGTAAATTTATCTGTGGCCTAAGATGGAACGCGCTTATCAAGAAGATACCTATTCGTTCTTGTATTAAAGATAGCACGGGTAAGATGCTCATTCTTATGATGACAATTTAAATTTTGTTGAGAAGTCAAGAAAACAATATAAAATAGGAGATTAAATACCTGATGCGTGAGTAGGCAGGGGAAGTAAGGCGCGTTGCCTTGCGGCTGCCCGAACAACACTCGCGCTAACGTGAGGTCGGAGTGCAGGCCGCACAGGTAACAGTAGATTGACGTGCACGCTGCGAACAAGCAATACACCGTTTATTAAGATCCCTTTGGGGTAAAACCAGAGCCTATTACCACAGAATACAACTTTGAATCTTATCTTACAACAGTGTAAAGAACTCCAGATACGAGGAACAGTTACGAGTATTAAATAATCCCCAAACATAAGCTCGAAACAACTTCAAACGAGACAGCCGTGACGACACAGAATACATATGTACAAGTACAGAAGATTCACTCCGCAACGCCATTTAAATGAACAGCGATTCTAGCTACTACACAATACGGTGCAATTCAGTTCGAACAAAGTTAATAGCCTAACGTTTTACTCACCTACAACTATTATTGTTATTATATCCATTCTGACAACGTCAGAGTTGTCCTCAATTACAAAATACTTAATACTAGATTTCACGCGCGGCTATGCTGCTTTGTTGATAAAATAAAAAATTATTGCGTGTCACTGACTGGACTAACAACGCATAACATTTTAAATACCTATTTATTTAAATTTTATAAACATTTTATTTTACAATGTTTTCCGAAGATTAACTTACGATACTGTTTATGGTTTACTTAACTAGTCTTACATACGGATTATTTATGAAATTCAAATTATTTGCCTTCATTTTGGTTACTAATATTCGATTCAACGAACGGGTGCGACGCGGCTTGTGTGCGAATCTAGTCCGAACGAACACTCGCCTGAATTGGCCCCTTTACAGGGATCCCAGGGTTCATGTACTTGCTAAAACGCGGAGTGAGGAGCCAGGCCTGCTATTACTAAAACTCCTTTAACATGTTAACATTATGCACTCACCATTATGACTAGCTACAGTTCTATCGGAGGTTGTGGAGGGTGGGGTGGGTATGACTCGTTCGCCGTTCAACGACGAGTTCGACGGCATTGGTGATGGGATGTTGTATCTGAAACAAACAAAACAACTTTAATGTGATACATTCACACTTTACATGAGTCGTGAATACAGCAATATTTTTGTTGGGAGGAAAATTGTTTAGCAAAATGGCAACAATGCTAAATGTTAAGTAAATTGGGGTTATAGGCTTGCGAGATATCGCGATGAGTCAGTTAGTGGTATCTTACATATTAATATATAGGTTAAACCGGATATTACAAATATGTCGCTCTAGCTCGCGCATTACGCACGTGGCGCAAATGTATTCGCGCCTTCCCGTTCCTGCTACGCACCTTCTCCCGGATAGGTGTCGATTTCTTGCCCCGCCACAAACGGTTCGCAATTCGTTAACGGCGCGCGATCGCAAATGTATTTACAGTTGCAGTGACAACCATATTCACATTCGAAGGCGGGATCTGGATAATCGTCGTGAACAACTTAAGGCCAAGCCACCCTCCAATATCTCATATAATTATGTGGACGGTACCCTAACTTGTCCTGTTTGCTCCAGGACATTCCGCGCAAATTCGCGCGCCACGCTCTCCGCCGCGCCCGCGCCCGCGCCTGCTAAGTGAACAGAGTCCGCTCCGCTAGTGGCACAAACCTCCTATGCTCCAGCGGCACTCTCTCCGCGTCCATGAGCTCCCACTGGCGCGCCATGTGGCGCACGCAGCGCGAGCACGCCAGCACGCGGCCGCCGCGCGCCACGCTCTCCGCCGCGCCCGCGCCCGCGCCTGCTAAGTGAACAGAGTCCGCTCCGCTAGTGGCACAAACCTCCTATGCTCCAGCGGCACTCTCTCCGCGTCCATGAGCTCCCACTGGCGCGCCATGTGGCGCACGCAGCGCGAGCACGCCAGCACGCGGCCGCCGCGCGCCACGCTCTCCGCCGCGCCCGCGCCCGCGCCTGCTAAGTGAACAGAGTCCGCTCCGCTAGTGGCACAAACCTCCTATGCTCCAGCGGCACTCTCTCCGCGTCCATGAGCTCCCACTGGCGCGCCATGTGGCGCACGCAGCGCGAGCACGCCAGCACGCGGCCGCCGCGCGCCACGCTCTCCGCCGCGCCCGCGCCCGCGCCTGCTAAGCAGGGGAAATGCATCGCGTGCGAGTTCATGTATTCCGCGTTCGTCGACAGCCACTCCATCGACTGTTGGGGGTAAAGGCCCGCACATACGTAGCACCTAAAATAGATACGTTTTTAAATATCAATCATTAAAAGATCAAAATCAATTGTGCGCAACATTCATTAACTGTCAACTTGAAGAAAGCGCGTCTTAAAACTGGTATAAATTTGGATAGTGTCTTGGTAAAATGTTTTTCTGCAGGTTGATCTGTTTTGTTTTCTAATAAAATTTCATCGTAAACATCAATTTGAACAGCTGGACATGATTATTATCATCTAAATGTGGGTTTTCCATTTCATTCATCAATATTTATCTGGGTATCTAGTACAGTCTAGTCCAAAATATAAAGGTACTTTTTACCGGTACCGTCCCATTCCATTTTCAGCGATGATTTGGCTGTGCGGACTCGGCGCGAGCGCGCTCGAGGGCCGCTTATTGCTAACCGTCTGTCCCGGCTTTAATTCATATGGCTTAAATCTGAGGAACAAAACATTTCAAACTATATTTTTTTATTCAAGCTGCTATGCTGGGCACAGTCCACGTTTCTGGAGAGGACCCTTCACATTGCTCTCATCATGATTGACGAGCTTAATGTGAATAATGTTGGCTTATGATGATAATAATTCTCAGAATATAATATGTAATATAAATTACAGGACCACTTTTAGTCAGAACACTGGTCACTGATCAGATCTATGATATAAAACACTCTTAAGGAAGAGTGTATTCTCAGCGACTCACCTAATATTGTTGGTATGCGAGTTGTTGGTAGCAGCGTTGGCGTCTCCACTGTCGCCGTAAGCGGGGTACTTGTGCGGGATACTTTTGTTACACGAGGCACAGATCTGCACCATGCCTGAAACGCGACCATACTTTACATGTATGATCAACGCACTCAGCGTTTATATAGCTTTATAACCGCTGAACAATTTAATCCTTTATAACATAAGCACACGGCTAGGTATTTAGACGTGAAATTTAGCCTATTTTTCTGAATAAACAAGAGCCGGTGATTGTCTGATCTTAGTCTTTCATGAAAGATGAAATTTATTCAGTCCATCCTGCTATCATAGGCAAGTACGGTAGGCAAATATGGACTTTAGATCGGAGTGCATATAACCGCAGACCTTCAAAATCGTCCAACTCGTATAGAGTGTATATTTTTATATTTCTCAGGATATTACGATAAATCTGTCGCTAGACAGATTCGTGACAACTTCACTAGACACTTTATAAGTTTAGATCTTTGTAACCTGCTACACAAACTCACTATGAACCAAACCCCATAAGTGCACACTGTACTTGCCTATGGTAGAAGCACACCACGTCAGGCTGGCAAACTTTCAGGTTTTAAATAACGAAGTTTTAACCATCACAGACTAGACTATGATAAAGATTACAAGGAGAACATATCTGACCTTGTGGACTAATAGGACTGGCGTCAGGGTGCGCCTTCAGGGTCGTGATGAACGGGTAAAAGGGCTCCCTCTCGGGGTTGGAACAGCAGTACATCAGCCGCAGGTGCGAGCTCGGCGCCGACACGCCGCACACGTAGCACACGAAGGCCGTGGTCTGCGACGGGGGTCGGTCCAGCGAGGGCGAGTGCGCGTGCGTCGCGATGGACTTGTCACCGGAGGAGGAGAGGCTGAGGGGGGACGGGGGGAGGAGCGACGGCGGCCGCGTGCGTAGAGTGTACACCCGCTCGTGTGCGGGCACGCCGCGCATCTGCAACAAGCAAAAGTACAGATAATAGGTACGTGATACCTCTGTAGTGCGTTGCGTTAGGTCGCGGCAGCGTCGTTTAGTATCGTTGCTTAGTATTATTACAAAACGTTCATTAACAAAAACTTGATACATTCTCTAAATCTCTAAGTCTCTAAGTCTCGGTCTATAAATATCGGTCGGTTCTATAATAATTTTAAATTAGAAGCAGGCGTTACCTTGCTTAAAAGTTCATTAATATTTTTTTGAGTTAAAGAGACACCTTGAAGAGTCAATATCTTCTGAGAATGCTCGTATGTAGAGGATTTTATATCGTATCTGAGTCGCTTGGATTCGGCGAATATTCGTAGATAAAAGCAAAATAAATTAATAATTCACTATTCAATATTACTTTGTTAATTTATTTATCAACAAAGTAATATTGAATAGTTACTCGTATAAGCAATAAAATGTAAGTAACTTTTTGTTATGTATTTGTACGTACCTAGTCAATTTCTTTATACCTATACAAACAAAAGATTACACTTGAATTTAAATAGGAGTAGGTACAAAAGGAGGTCTTATCACCAAACAGTTATCAACCTGCATCTCTACGTTTGTGAGCAATCTATAAGAGATAATGGCGATAAAGATTACGATAAACTGATGTAATGATTATTATGATAATTTAATGTATACCCAAACAATTCGAAATTCACCGCTACAATGACGCTGTGGGAAATCCCAAGTGATACAGACATAAGGAAACTGCGTTGTTTGCTGGGTACTATTGACTACTTAACACTTCAGCAAAACACTTAAATCAAACTCGACAATTTCTGCGAAATTAGAGCTATTTAAGGTTTAGTGTTAGCTATAAAATATTCTTCTCGCACCAAGATTACGCTGTAGGTGTAGTAGTAGTAGGTCCTATACTACAGCCTTTCTTGATATGTATTGTTTACCAACAAATAAATTAGAAATGTAGGTAGAAAAAGCATGTCATTTCTTAACTTATTTGTTTTAAATTAGGTATGGTTTGTTTATAAAATGTTATATTTTTTTTTAACATATCTAATTGTTTTAAGCTTATTAATCAAATTTATTTTCATTAGTTTAAGAACAAGTTAATTATAAAAATTATTATGTGTGAAATGATTAGTGATTTATACCCTCTTTTTCAATTTGTTTGTTGGTAAACAGTACCAAAAAGGCTGTAGTATAGGTACACAATTAAAGTTTTGCTCACACTCGAAAGTAGTTTCCTAAAATAATAAAATATATGCAGTGACAGACTATAGGCTGCGTTACCGATATATTGTGCAAATGTGCTTCTGATAATCCTTTATAATAGAAGAAAAATGTTTCTATTTAGAAAAAAAAAAAAACCAACAGATCGAGAATGTTCTCACGTGATTCCTGTGTTGACGTCATTTCTCATACACTAGGTTATCGCGACAGTGTCATGCATTAATGATAACCATTATATTTCTTCTGATACTAATAGTTATGATAATAACTGACTTCCACTTGATCCAATGACAATTAATTAATGAAAATACACGACTAATTAAAATTTACTTAACAACAAGATTTGAAACTGCATCTCTCGTGCAATCCAGTCAAAGTACATAGGAGCGGTTACGCACTGCATCAAATTCGAATTTTACAGACCTTTTACGGTTTTTTTTACTATATTATCCGTACACATTTGGCTAGGCAGGGAGAACAACACGAGTGGAGGAGAGGAGTGTTGATCGATCGTCAAGGAATTCCTTAAGCCTACATTTAGCTGGATTGCTAAGATATTCTTCTCTCTCTAGTAGCCATATGCCTACTAACCTGTTATAGGACGCCTGCCCCTGAAGTAGACCGTTAAAATTGACTGATAATGGTGATGATATCGGATGAGGTGCTATAAGTTGTGGTTAGTTCGCAGGCTAGTTGCTGCGGGCGACATCTAGTGACTGCTAGCCAAATGTGGAGTTACGATCTACTACTATTAAAGGCCAATGTTATTATTTAATTTACATTTATTTGTATATCACAATAAAGAATATAATATAGCCTAAGAAGATATTGTCTATGACAGTCATATCTTTAAGGCTTTAAAAATACATTTATTAAGTTCGGCTGGATATTACGGATGAGAAAAGTAGGTTAATAGGGGCAAGATGGTTCCAAATCGCGTGTGTGAACTTGGAATCTAGCGGTATACGCAGCGTACGACGTACTCGCATATTGACATAATATATTATCTATCAACAGTCCACCATGTGCCGCGGCGACCCCACCGGTGAGGTTATCTGGGCTATCACCGGCCGCCGGGTCGCCGAGGACAGCTGATACACTTTCATCGTAGACTGTAATAACATATTATAATGAATATTCATATTAATTACTATAATATAACACGGGAAAACTTTAACAAACAACCCTGTTACACTAACAAAAGCACAGTCGAAGTTAACCAAGCCTCAATATATCCCAGTCATGACTCAAATAACTCGAGGCATATGAAATTGAACTCTAAACCTGTTGAAATAGAATCCGATCCCAAAATCGTAGAGCTATTTAAACCTTTAAATGTAGGTATACAAATAATTGTATTATAAGCTTAAAGGTGATTACAAATATAAGAAAACTAATGTCGAACAAAGATTATGATTCACAACACTTGTCAGGACAACTTAATTAACAAATCAAACTGTAACTAAAATAAGACCCTAGAATGGCAGAGAATGACCTTGAGTGGAGTCACGTACTTGTGAACGATGTGAGTAGGGTTAAAGGATCCTTTGACTGTATACAAACACTCCCCTTTTCCACTCGAGTCACTCTCCCCGCCTATCCCAAGCAACCCATAAAGAATTACACAACAAGAGATGTGGACGGCTCGAACGCCACGAGCACACTGAAGCCAACACGAGATCGAGCGACGTCATATCCGTCACAGACTACTATTTCCAACACTAAACGGCGATAACATTTGCAAAGCTGAAGAGTTTGTTGGATAACTCCGGAACAAAATAGTGGTCAAATAGGTATAACACGCCCACTTAAGATTGGAGTGTGCTGTGCGATGCGCTCGACTAATTACTACGCGGACGATGTCTCGGCTAGTCTATATATCTATATGTATATACTAATATAAAGAGAAAATAATTGATTGTTTGTTTGTATGTTTTGAATAGGCCCTGGAATTACTAAACCGATTTAAAAAAAAAAAATCTTTCACTGTTGGGAATCTACACTATCCCGAGTGCTGCATGCGATTTTTTATCCTCGTATTTCTACGGAAAAGGGAACAACGCGGGTGAAACCGCGCTGCGTCTATTAGTTCACAAATAAAAAGACTAACTGGAAATCGAAGTTCTCGATTATAAAGCAAGACATACAACTACACTAGAGATATCACAGCAATCAAGATATATCGAATTAACACAGTGCTGGTTTATTTCATTATTGACGGCCGCGTGGCGCAGTGGGTAGTGACCCTGCTTTCTGCATCCAGGGCCGTGGGTTCGATTCCCCACAACTGGAAAATATTTGTGTGATGAGCATGAGTTTTTTCCAGTGTCTGTATGTATTTATACATTATATAAGTATTTATATGTAGTATAATTATTAATATATATTAATTTTTATAGTATATATTATAGTATAATTTTTATAGTATATATTAATTATTATAGTATAATATTAATTGTATATTAATATTATAATATCAACTTAGCACCCATAACACAAGCTACTCTGTATGCTTACTTTGGGGCTAGATAGTGATTTGTATTGTTTAAGTATATTTATTATTATTATTATTAATCTCAATAAACGGAAACACTGTGTTAGGCTTAGCAACACACGGCACGAATTCGTGGTTATTTATCAATGAAAAAAATCAGTATTATTTATCACAGTATGCCGTCTAAAGTCGATAATCCTAGATATTGCCTAAAACCAGCTGGAATTCTAATTTCGCGTTAAGTACCACAGCTTGATATAGAGGCTCATCCGATATGACGTAATTCCGATCCAATAAATCCAATAGAAACTAATTTAATCTAAGTATGACGAGCATTTTTTTTAAAAGCGTATTTTTTTTCTTTATGTAACATTAACCAAATTACTAAAAATAATAATTATATCAGGGCGCTAAAAGAAATGCAAAAGTTTGCTTGTCTGTTTACGCTAACGTTTTCGTGCAGTTAATTGGTGCAGGTACGGCTGGTGGGAGGCTTCGGCCGTGGCTACCATCCTACCGATAAAGACGTACCGCCAAGCGTTTAAGCGTTCCGGTACGGTGTCCTGTAGAAACCGAAAGGAGTGTGGATTTCATCTTACTCCTAACAAGTCCGATTCCATCTTAGATTGCATCATCACTTACCATCTGAATACCAGAATAAAAAAAAAAGTAAGGTTGCCGGTGGACATACAGACCCATGAGACTTAACTCTTTTGCTCTGCGAAATATACGTACATAAAACAATACGCCGTTTCTATTGAATCCATGAATTATATATTATGATCTATGACACTGCAACATACTCATTTTGTGACGTCAACAATACCTAACTGCCTACATGCGTGCAACTTTGAACCTCCTCTTTTGAAAGTCAGTTAGTAACCGGTTGAAACCAAACGTCGCCTCGAGTGACTCTTGATATGTCCGACATTTACTTTGACCACTTAGCAATTATATACGGAATGGTTAAGTACGTACTTAGCGTCGATCATTAATGAGGAAAACATTATACTCGTATAATAGCGAGTTGCCCGCAACTATGTTTGTATAAACGTTATTTTTAAATGTGTTCTTTTAAATATTTTTTTTAATAAAAATAATAATAATTGACGCGTTTTTATGAGAGCCAGACCCTCATAAAAAGGCTTAAAGTCACTCAGCGGAAGATGGAGTTATGCTTTGGAATTTCTCTGCGTGATCGAATCAGAAATGATGAGATCTGCAGAACAACCAAAGTCACTTACATCAGCGAAGCCGAGTGGCAAGGGACAGGGCACATACTTCTAAGAGCTGAGGACTTTCGGGTCCCAAGGTGCTGGAATAGCGCATGTAAGCGCAATGTTGGTCGACCCCCCACTAGATAGACCGAGTAAATCAAGCGGGTTGTCGGGAGCCGCTGAATGCTGGCGGTTCTAGACAGTTTTGTTTGGAAGAGGCCCATGTCTAGCATTGGACGTCCATCGGCTGTTAATGATTATGATGATGATGATGAATAATTGACGGACTAAATAGATGAGCTATCTGATGGTAAGTGCAAAAACATTGCAACAGAGCAGTACAGGACACATAAGGAACATATCGAATAAAATGCCGCCCTATGTGCTTGAAATAACAAGGAACCTCAAACTCAAACGGAAACATAGTAATGCTGCTTGGCGGCAGAAATGAGCATGGTGGTGATTCTCTTACAAAAAGCTCTACTACTAATAAAAGAAAACCTACATAGCCTATATACCTACGAGCATAGCCCCTTGTTACATGGTTAAAAGCTTGTGAAAATGGCGTGGCTCACTATCATAAAGTTTGGAAGTTCCTACAAAAGGCCTATGTCCTGCAGTGGACGTCCATCGGCTGATATGATGATGACGATGAAAATTGCGTGGATAGAAGTTTAGTAGTTATGATGATAATAATTAGCTGGTTTTACTATGTACAGACATTCAGTTTTTACTGTTTTATTATTTGTATAATTAATGCAACATAGTATTCAAGTGGTAAAACAAAAGTTTAGATAACTGTTTTTGTAAGGCAACCACAACTTTACAATGTTGCAACGTGTTGTTCGTAACAGTCTCAATAGCGAAGACCCATGAACATGAAGTAGATATACTGAAACCATTCACACTTCCTGCACTAGATGAGTAATACTATACGATCTTGGGTAGTCTACAAGTATCTATAGTACATTTTAATTATCTATACTAATACTATAAAGAGGAAATATTTGATAGTTTGTTTTCATTGATTAGGCTCTGAAACTACTGAACCGATTTGAATAATTCTTTCACTGTTGGGAAGTTACACTATCCCGGGGTGATATGGCGTACATGCTTATTTTAACCCCGTATTCCTACGGGAACGGAAATCACGATGGTGAAACCGCGTGGCGTCTGCTAGTTTTATAGTAAAATTATTTTCGTTTTAGTTCACATTTTCGATACCCTGACATTTTCAGTATCATTTAATGTATCTATTATTACGTTTAAATATTTTCCGCTTAATTTTATTAGTACAAAAACATTCTATATTAAAAACACCCTATCAAAAATCTCTAATTGTGAATTCGACACTAGATCCAAAGATTTTATCTGTAAGTTTTTTTTCAGTCCAGTTCCAATTCCAGTTCTCTTAGTAATACGAGCCTATACAACCTGTAACACCCGGGGATAGTGTAGCTTCCCAACATTGGAAGAATTATTCAAATCGGTTCAGTAGTTTCGGAACCTGTTCAATGCAAACAAACATACAATCCAATCTTTCCTCTTTATAATATTAGTATAGACACTATAGACAAACAACAACCGATGATGAAACATTTAATATTGTTGAATCAGATGAACCTCTACTCTTAAATGTAATTAGTGGAATAGTTAACTTTCTCTATAATCTCATTAAAGATACTGAAGAAAACATGTTCATTACAAGCGGGCAACGAAGTCGTATAAACATTGATAACGACGTCGCGATATCAAGAGTCATATGGCAAGGGTCGATAGATCGCTCGGACGCAATAATTCCGATTGCGATTATAGTACGTCTATTGTAAATGATAAAAAATCGGGTTACTCAAGGTAGACAGATTGTAAAGGTTAATGTGAAAATTTAATAAGAAATTATCAGAACTTTTTAACGGTCTTCGTGTAAAAAATAGAGAATAAACCATAGATAGCTCAGAGAAATACCGGCTGAATCACGTAACAAGACTAGAAAATTTTAATCTCCAGGCGGAAGAGACTCGTCCCGTATATCCTATTCCTATGATAACCACATAAGCATAAATTTTAAATTAAAGTTATATATTTCATCTACCTACTTCTTTCAAGAAATTGCCAGTGGCAATCTCATCTCTCTATTTTATAGCTATTAAAAGTCGAACCGGACCTAATACTACTGTACTATAAAACATTTTTAACAAAACTGTAACTAGTAGATGGCGGATAAAATTAATTATTGAATTTTTTTGTATAGTTATTCTATTTCAAAAAGACAATGGCTTTGGATGTAGTAGTAAGTTAACCACATGAAAGTCAGCACAGCTATAATTATTTAGAATCAAAAAACCAACAAGTGTGCTTTGTAAAACGAAGCATTGGTTTATAATAAAGCGAGTAGGTATTCTACCATATTTTACCACAACATATACCCTCGCATTTATTCGAAACAACTATTTTTTTATAAAGAGTCACAGATAGAGAAATACAGTTGTGTCTAAAATATAGGTTTGTAAAGAACTTTAGAGAAAAACTAGGATTTAAGCAGAACGCAAGATAAGCTGTGATGGTGCTAGAGAGTATTCGTGTAAGGGTTTATACAAAATTGCCTTTCCATGAAATATGATAACCTTATTTTACAGTGCAAGTAAAATAAGAGCAGTGATAGCCCTAGTGATAGCCATGAAAATGTTATTAGTGGGATATGACCTCTGCCTCCGATTCCGGAGGGTGTGGGTTCGAATCCGGTTCGGGGCATGCACCTCCAACTTTTCAGTTGTGTGCATTTTAAGAAATTAAATATCACGGGTCTCAATCGGTGAAGGAAAACATCGTGAGGAAACCTGCATACCAGAGAATTATCTTCATTCTCTGCGTGTGTGAAGTCTGCCAATCCGCATTGGGCCAGCGTGGTGGACTATTGGCCTAACCCCTCTCATTCTGAGAGGAGACTCGAGCTCAGCAGTGAGCCGAATATGGGTTGATGACGAAACGATTTTACAGTGCAAGTGCAATATGCTTTCGAATTAGCTTTACTTTACATGAAAATGTTATTAGTGGGATTTATATTTCTATTATCAAACAACACAAAACTAACGCGATTATAAGATAATTTTAAGTCGTAGTGATCAAACACAGTTGTAGCCAGTACAAACTGGTACAGAGACTTGTATTGGTATAGATACCGTCAATTGTGTAAAACACACACTGGTAGACACCTAAACAAATAAGCAAATACGTCGTTTAGATACAAACACGTCACTCGCATTATCACCTGATTACACAACTATGGGTAGATATACAAACATCCAAAAACTATTAGGTTGCTTCTATTCGGGACGTGTAAAAACTACTAACTATTCATAATTTTATACTTCTACTGCTTCAATAAATATCTATTATATGATATCGAACGATGTTACCAATATCGATTATTAGTACACTGAAAAAAGTATGGTGTTTTGTTTATTTTGAGTACACAAACCTACATACTTACATAAAAAAAATTAAATGAAATTGTGGTTTTTTTTTATTACTTTATTTTTCAGTCAGAGTCTTAGATGTAAGCGGTTGTACACTACTTTCACACACTCGTAAACAGAATATATAAACGAAATAAACTCTTATTTTACCTGCCTCGCCTCGCCTCGCCACTATCCACAGACCTAATTTCAAAACAAATCACTCACTACTACAAACTAGACTAAATAGACGGAAACTCAAGGAATATACATAAAATAAAGGAAGATGACTGTCCAACCTAGTTGAAAGTATCTCACTTTTTAACGAATATATGGTAGAAATAGTATTTCTCTAACATAAGCCTAATCCAAAACACAGATTAGTGACAGTGCAAACAGACAAACTAATCAGAAACGCTCGGTAATCCTACCTAAGTATATCTAAATATAAAAGGTAAATTAAATAAAAATAACACCAATCAATAATGGGCCTTACCTTATCTGTAGCTGGTGACATTATCATAGAGATCCTAATATCCAATAAAGGTAAAATCACAAAAAAGAGCTATACGCTTAAAATATCACTAATTCACAACACACTATTTTCCATCTTTTATAGGTATCAAAACTCATATTCACTAAAACAATTCGCACAACACAGTGAAAGTCTATTGACACTATTAATTTGAGATTCGCAGTATATTATGGTATGGTTCATGATATAATTTAATTTATAGCAATATTAGTGTAATTTACACTGCACTAAAATATAAAAACAAATGTATATATATTACAAAATAACTGAACAAAGATATATTCGACGTTGGATCATTCGCCGAGCGTGCGTACCGCTACGACCCAAGCGAGAATATGCGCCTCTTTTGGTTTTATCAATATTTGTCAATACGCTTAACGTGAGCATAACCAGCGTGAAAGTAATAACATTAGATAATAACTCGTTTATTCGATTATTTCATACGTTGTATTATAGCTAATGTGTTGTATTTTTTACGACATTCATCATACAGTTTATTGTTACAAAATCGCGAATCCTTTCCATAAAAGAGATTGATTAAAATATTGCATCAGCGTACGAGTTACGAGTCATTATAAATTATAATGGGCAGATTGGGTGTCCTTACATTTCATTATCTGTACATACTAATAGTATAAAGAGGTAAAGTTTACCTCTTTAGGTGTAATCTCTGAACTAAACCTTAAAAATTATTTTATTAATAGAAGGACATGTTGTTTGCGAGTGTCATAGACTATGTTTTATATCCGTATTCCTATAGGAACGGGAGTTTTGAATGAAAACTGCAGTTAATTTAAATAATTATTATAATATGTCGCCTTTTAACACCGTAGGATGTGAAGTTGTGTTTGGGTTACTTAATCAACTACTTTTCCTTCGCTGAATGCAACAAAACCTACCCTCTACGTCTTTCCACGATAAACTTAATGTTTATATGAGAACCGCATCAATTTCCGTAAAATAGTTTCTAATATCTGCTGGCCTGTTCACTAATTTGGTATTTAATAACAACCTATTAAAATAAACATCAAATCAACTGAGAAATATAATCGACCTACTCGTACTCTATGATATCCACTTGGGCTGTCAGTAGGCACCGGTTGACATATTTTGTTACAAAGAATAATTTCATATATACGTCAATGTTAGCGAATTGGCCTGCAGGACAGAAGGCCCAGAGGTATCTAAAGTACATAATATGTCCTACTTTATGGTTTGATGTCTTTATCATAATTGATTCAACAAAAACGCCACGATTAGATTAACCTTTTTGAGTTATAATATTATTTCGTATTAAGAATAGCAATATGGATTGATTGATTTATGTATTAGTATGAGCAGAAAATATTATTCTTGTATAAATAATAAATATACAGTTCAAAAGGGTTGAACTTAAATCATTAAAGGGTTAAAAAAACAAACATAATTCACCTACATCAAGATCATAAAGTACAACACCTTTAAACAAATCTCTATCTAGTAAGATATAAGGTTCAAAATAAAACAGCAATAAGAAATATAAATAAAACCCGACGTATATTAAAGTTATCAAGACTCCGTCGACCCTGCCCTTTAGGGTTACTTTATATCTTGTGTATGTAAACTAAATATAATATATTATTTTGTATGAAAATGCGATCTACTCGAAACATCTGTATGTTATCTTTGTCTTTACTACGAAATAGTTTTAAACCTAAAAACAATTTATGATAAGAGGCTGAGGTCAAGACTTCAATTAAAAAAAAATGTGCTAAATCACATTAGTTAACTTTAGAATGTGTACACCCATTTCATGTGTTTATCTATTGTCGATAAACTTTGAAAAAAAGTAAGTAATTTCTGCGGATTTCACCAATATATAGCGAATTACTAAAGATTTACGAAGAGGTCAAGTTTTGTGTGAATAAAAAGAGATATGACAATAATTGTTGGAAATGGCTGAAAAAGTCAAGCCATCAAGTCATCTGAGGGTTTTCATTGAAAAAGAAACTGAAATTTCACAAAAAATCATGGTTGTAGCACAGTTGTAGTGTAGAAATAAGTCCAAATGGCATAGCTTTTCTTGCGGCCAAAGTCGCGGGCGTCCGCTATTTAATTATAAAATTACTTAAATGTTCCCAGATTTAAATTAGGTTCTAAGAATCAAACACATAATAGACGTTGGGCCCAGGAACAAAATATTTATTCATGACCATACTGCTCAAAGTTTGTGTATGTGGCACGGCATATTTACACCGAAATTTCTAAGATGGCTTGAAAGGAAAATATGCCAAACCATCATGATTCGCTTACGTTCATAATTTCGTCCGACTCGCCAAGAAAATTACATACACAAAGTTTTTACAGTATGATTATGAATAAACTAGAGGATCCAGTCAAGCTTCCCTTTGATCGTTACGCAAGCAACCAATCACAATAGAGCTATCGATTACAAACAGTTTTTACTCGCTTATATACTCAACTCATATAGGAAGACATTTTCAAGGATTAACAAATCCACAGAGTACTGATATGTACATTTGTAGTCCTTACTACAACATAAAGAAAAATAAAACAATCATACTAAATGGCAGAGGTCTGCAGATAAGGTTGACATTTTGGTATGTTTAGATAAAAATGTTTTCTGCTCATTGTCACTAGTTCGGTTTTGACCGGAATGTATACAATATACATATATGTATGCAAATGGAGGAACATTGACATACATTACGCGCAATCACGAAATTTCTAAAGCCCTCTTCAGAATATCAAAAATTGACAGAAGATAACTTGGGTAATCGACAAGATCAATTTGTTCAATCTAATCGGGGGGCACTTAAAATCATCCTTATCAATCACGCCAACTGACGGTGTTTCTCTACTCACGTTTGACTTATCTTAAGACACTTTTTGTTGTTATAAATTTACTTTATACAGTCGTGATAGCCTAGTGGATATAACCTCTGCCTCCGATTCCGGAGGGCGTAGGTTCGAATTCGGTACGTGGCATGCACCTCCAACTTTTCAGTTATGTGCATTTTAAGAAATTAAATATCACGTGTATCAAATAGTGAACGAAAAACATCGTGGAAAAACCAGTATACCTAAGAATTTTCTTATTTTTTTTCTGCATTTTAAAGTAATTAGCAGCAATAAGTGATTCAAAAGGAAGCTTTATGTGTGTCATTATAATTATCAGCCGATGGATCAATGCTGTACATAGGCTTCTCGCATGAACCTCCAAGCACAACGGTATCGAGCCGCCAGCATCCAGCGGCTCCCTGTAACCTGCTTGATATACGCGGTCCACATAGGCGGGGGGTCGGCCAACACTTTCCGTTGCGGGGTCGCCATTCCAGCACCTTGCGACCCCAATGTCCAACGTTATATATATTTAAAAGCGGAGGCATAGTGGCTGTCGGCCATACATTGTCCCCGTTGGCAGCAGTGGGCAGGCGCGGGGTGTGTCGTATGTCGTATATCTCTACGGATTTAGAATGATTAAACGACTATAATACACGATATATACGAGTAAGTATCTATACTTCAATAGACTGATCATAATCGTTTAATCATTCTAAATCCGCGACTTTGATTGTACCTATAGATGTATAGTTCGTATACTCAATTCAATGATACATTGCATGTTTCTTTCTCTTAATTCATTTCATTATTTATTCTTATTTGTTCAATAAGAGAGCAAAGCACGTTTTTGCTGCTAGTACTGAGTTTGATTCCCGAGCGTTATTAGTGATTCTAAGTTAGGATAAGTATTAATTATATTTGCCATATCTTTAAAATATGACCCAAGTTTCCAACTATAGTCGGTAAAGAAAATATTAGTAGTACGACAATAGCACAGCGAGCGATGGAACGAGCTATGTTAGGAGAATCTCTGCGTGATCGAATCAGGAGACGTTGGGGTCCCAAAGTGCTGGAATGGCGACCCCGCACTAGTACGTGGACTGACGACATCAAGCGAGTCGCAAGTATTCGCTGGGTGCAGGTGGCTCAGTATCGTGATGTTTGGAAGTCCCTACAAAAGGCCTATGTGCTGCAGTCTCAGAGCAATTATAGAAGGACCTGTATCGTACTCATAGTCACGAACAAAATTGTCTGTCATTTTCTGAAGAAAACGAGCTTAGATTTGGTATATATCTTATACTAAAATGGAATTTATTGCCCGTTTTTAACACAATTCAATTACACAAAAAGGTAATTTTACGGAACTCTTTAATCGACGAACACGATTACAACTATTTAACATCGATACTATAGATACAGTTTTTATAATCGCATTAGATCGTTGATCATATACTTTGACAGAAAAGTAACGTCTAGCGAGGCAGGTCCTATACAATAATTGGTCTGAGGCTGCAGTGGACGTCCATCGTCTGATATGACGATGATGACGACACCGGACGGCGATCGAACTTTGACCTACCAGAGATGAGTCGGACGCCTTTACCGTAGAGCTATTAAGGCGGAACGTATACAAGGTTACCTGGTAAGCATTCCACTGCTGCACCAGGTGCTGGTGGCACGCGGCGCACGCGCGCACGGTGCCCTGCGCGTCCTTGGGCCGGGAGCGCGGCGGCCGCGGGTGCTGCTCGCCGAAGATTGGGAAGTATGGCTGTTTATTCTGAAAAACAATTGTATTGGATTAATAAATATATTAAAAACATATAACGAGTAGGAAAAATCCTGGAAACCTGACACCAGGGCCTGTAGTCTACAAATTCTCTTTCTACATACGCTAAAGCTTCAAAAACTAAAAAAAAAAGTATGAGAGTGACAGGTCCGATAGACAACTTGATCACGTGACCTGCCGATAGCAATTGTCATTCCCATAGGTACATTTTTTAATTTTTCGCGTTAATCGCGTTTGCGATTGTAGAGAGACAATCTACGTGCCACATGTCTGCAGCATATGGATTTGTTTCAGAAGCCACATTTTTGATCGATTGGAGTGTATCGTACTTATAACTCAGTACTTAGTTCGGTATTATTTTTATATGGCATATAATTAAGACTTTTCTAAAGCAACGAAGTACGGAAAATAAAGAAACATTACTTTTGTCGTATACATAAACACATGAAGTCAATAAATACACTGGAACTCGCTTCCGTCATTTTTAGTTTTGAAAACTCTGTTACCGGGGGCATATCTTAAACGAATATACCTACAATGCAAATATATAGCACACTAACAAACTTCTTACTTATGTTGACTGAAAATAAGAAATATGTTATTCTTCAGTATTTGAAGAAAGAACTTAATTTCCTTAATTTAGAGTGTTCTATGTTCTTTATTAGTTTTGTCGCATAAACACGACAAAACTAATAGATCTTCAGTTATCGTGTACTCAGGTAAAGTAAGTCCCATGTTATGTACAATTCATATGATTGTGATAAAGCTTAGACCAGATGTTGAGTAAGGTTTTAGTATTAGTATAAACACTTTACAATAACTTAATGAGCGCGTGAAGTGCTGTTTGCACGGCATTGTAACGTGTCAACAGATAGTTGTTCTAACATGGTCACAAAACTACTAACACCTGTATTATTTGTATGAGTATATCCATACTCCTTTAACATATCTACACATACTCTATTACAAAAGTCCTCCGCGGCGTGTGTCTGTCTGTCCGAAAACTACGGACACGATTTTCATGCGGTTTTGACTAATAGATAGAGTAATTAATGAGGATGGTTTAGGTAAAGTATTGTTGAATTGTTATTATAAATTGGTTGAAATATGACTATAATTGTAAGAAATGTCTTAAAAAGTCAAGGAGTTTTCCAGCATATAAGCCCGCCAGGCGAGGTTGCGTGCGAGTGTTAGCTAACCATAGTACAATATTATAAACGTGTACGTACAATATAAATAGATATAGATTAGAAATATGAGCTTATAAAATCATACCAGTTAATTTGAGAACCTCCTTTTTTTGAAGTCGGTTAAAAATTATGCCCGCGATACACACAGCTATAATCCCCGATATCTGACGTTACTCGGACGTGGGCTTTTTAACTCACGATCTCGGGGGCGTCTGGACTGATACATTTAGGCTAAAAAACCATTTTCGAACGGCCCTCTAAGCAGAGGTCCGCGTTTCAGAGGAAACGCCCTTAGAACTTCGTTCTGCCAACTTCTGCCTTCGGACCCCATCAGGCAATGCTTCTGCACTCGCCCAAACACCCCGGTGACGTCGCTGAGGTCCCATTAAGGAGCCTACGGCACTTACACAATTAGAAAAAAAGCCTAGGTATAAATGTAAGTAAAAATAAATTAAATATACCCCTACTCCCAGTATGCAATATCTACAAATACACGTAAATGCATTTCCAGTTACATGACAGTCTGTCAGTAATAGGTGTTTATCACAATCCAAACAATACACAATGTTTATTAGTTTAATCACTATACACACGTTACGTAAAATATGCTAAAATACATCAAGTCGGTAGATATAGGTACTTTAGAAATTGTATGTGTGTGCGAAAAAGTTTCACTCGCCTTAATATGTTATATAATATGTAACTAGATGTACTAACGTACTAGTGATACTAACTAGATACAGTATAAAGGACACACCTCCACTAGTACGTTAGTGACGTCACTGTATACCTACACTACCATCAATATCACCAAGTCACGATACAATAATAATTGATGTTTCAATTCTGTGTTAGACCTATCATAACACTACTTAATATCGTCCGAAGGCCAAACCGCAAAGCCAATGTTTGTTCGAACAATTTATTAAATTTGCAAGCTTATCCTTTGTAACCGTCTACATACGTAATACACGGTAAATGTACACTAATATTATATAGCTGAAGAGTGTTTGTTCGTTTGGTTTAACGCACTAAACTCAGGAGCTACTAGTTCCATATGCAAAATTCTTTGTGTGTGTTAGATAGCCCATTCATTGAGGAAGACTGTAACTACCAGATAGACCAATAGCAGAACGTAAATTAATAATGAGAAAATCCATTCGAGAGCTGCGTAAACGTTTAAAATTAGGAAAAAAATATGTATGATGGAATAGTTCATCTGTCAAATTTAAGAATACACTCTGCGTTATTATGTCTATTTTTCAAGGGAGACTTCTGTCAAGGATTTCAACGTGGACGACAAGATACCAGACAAATTTTCTAGTCTACTACGCATTTATGTGTTACTAAATACCTAACTAACAAAATCGACATTAGCGTCAGCAAAAGCTGCAAATAAATTAAATATAACTTGGCAAGGTTCAATACTTGTTTCCTATATCAGCAGGTAAGAGTTTAATTTTATCATTTGTAGTAGAAATCAAATAATGTTTGTAAACAGTTCCATGAACCAAACTAAGCAAATATTGGAACTGGGTACGTAAATAGAACACAATATATTGCGATGTATTTATTCCATTTGAGTAGTATCAGCAGCTACGTAATCGAATTTGCATAAAAAATTAAGGTAAAATATACCTTTGATGTGATGTGATGTGATGTTTTAGTTCACGGTGAGAAGTATATTTTATTGGCTTAACAAATAGAAACCGCTTTATGAAGATAATTTCAAATAGCTAATAGGGTTGAAGGTAAGAGTAACAAATCAATGTTTTATGGTTTAAATGTATGCAGATAAAAATAAAGAAAAAGGAAGACTTTCCTCGATTGTGCTTTTACAGGTTATAAAGTTCTTTGGACACACTTTGGTGCAGGGCCAAGTCGAAGGCAAAAGATCCAGAGGCTGATCTCCAACCCGCTGGACGGATTTAGGTCAAGACCAAGGTGGAGAATACTCATAATGCAGCCAATCGCCAAAAGTGGAAGAGCATTGCACAGAAAGCGTCGCTCATTACTGCAACAACGACCACTCTGCCAAGAATGAACAATAAGCATATTTTGCTCCATCGGAAACGGGAAAACGCGGGTCTGCTAGTAAAACTATACCTTCTACATTTTGTTTCACGGTGGGAAGCATTTTTTTATATTGACAAATATAAACTGCTTGGAATGATAAAAGAAAACAATGCTTTATGGTTTAAGTGCATCCACATAAGCCTATATTGTTCCATCGCTAACAGAAGTACGCGCGTAAAACCGCGGTAGGTCTGCCATATTACGTGGAGAATAATAAAATAAATTATATAATATGTATGATGTATCACTAACAAGAAGAGTTAAGTTTATTGATTTTGTAGTTATTAATAACGGAAAATTTATTCACCACGTCAGCAATCGAACGGAGTTAGCCTGGCCGATAGCGTATATAAATATACCCGATGGCTCGCTCGAACTCTATCTGACCCGAGCCGATGAGCCGATGTTTCCATCTCGAACGAATTTGACCTAATGATCCCGTTATCGGTATTTTCCGTCATTAAATGTGTGATATGTACAAACATTTTTTTTATATTTATAATAATATTTATTTTATATTATCACGATTCATAAATACGTAATTAAATTAATTAAAACATAATACTTTATTTTGCTTTAATATCGCTATTATAAAATAGGGGTTGATCGTTGAAGGTTGAAAATTTCAAGTTATTTCAATGTCAAATCTTAAAATTATAATATTTATCCCTCCCGATCACTTTTATCACTTTGGTACTACTAATACTCATACTCCAAAGCGATAAATACTATACTAGTAGGTTATGGGTACTGGGACTTTTTTCTTTGTAAGAAAAGTTCCAGTTTGAAACAAAATATTTTTTTTTTTTAAATAAAAGCTGAAGGTATGATTATATTATGGTATTCTACGATATGATACTACGGTATGATATTTTTATAGACTTTAGACTTTGAACTAACACTATACGCAGTTACAAATGTCATTTGAGAGAGGGATAGACGTCACCCGCAAATGAAGTATTGTGAAAACATTTACAACATCTCATAACGTAAAAACCTAACGCGACATTACGTTTGGCGTTTTTTTTTTTTGGGATGTTGTAACTTTGATTTAAATTATACATAGAGCAGAAATCATAATTCATTTACTAATTTTGTAAAAAAAAAAAAATAGAAATGATAATCTTAAGCCGCGGTTCAAAGGTGTATCACAACATTTTCGATGTGTCACGTATGTTATCGACACGAACGCGCCCTCACCCGGACTTGCCCGCTGCGCTCCACCGGCATCGATAATAACTGTCTGCTACATTGATAGGTGGACGTGCAACAAAACCGAATGTGGCGTCAATTATTTAAATTGTTGCTAATTAATAGGCATGATGACAGTTTTTAAATTGTATATAAACTAAGAGTACACTATGGTAAAGCAATTTTGTAAAAGTAACAGGGTATCTGCGATCATTATTTTCGGGGCTACATGGATCTAAAGGGTCATATTTGCGGCACAGCCACAGATCGCTAAAAAACGCCTCATATTAAATGACACGAATGAATGACGTGATCCGTAGATTTGTATGGATGTTAAACAGAATTATAAATATCTTCATTTTTTATGCGTTTATGTTTATATTCCATTTAATTAAAAATGTCACATTAAATGTAAGGAAGCTAAAAACGCATGACTTTTCATCTAATTATGTTAAAAGATTTTGATTGATTTAGAATTTTTTACAAACATCTTGACAACATTTGTTTTTTATGTATCAAATAGTTAATATTGACCTTATTTACCTAAGTATCTCATAAAAATCAATACACTCAAACCTCATACCATTTTATAACTTTGACAATTACGACTATTACTAATACTGCTGCAGATTTTGATAATTAAGTAAAACTGCCTTTAATTTTAATTTAAAAATATGCAACATAATTAATTTTACTTAAACGATTATTATTAAATTGAAAGCTCACCCAATAATAATGCATACCCGAAACTTTGGCAACAACTAGACACCGAACCATTAGGCTTTAGAGGCAATTATATTGAAATCATAGCAAAAACAAAACAAAGAAACGAATAGTCACGATCACTATCACAATCACTATAACACGTAAACACACTGAATACAATACAATCGAATTGGGAACCTCTTTAACTGTGCCTTCACATGAAAAATTATAATCTCAAAGTGGCTTCGATTTTGATTGCGACTTTAGTGTACAATAAACTACAGCGCTGTAGATTACTCATATTTTAATTGTCATCGATACCCTTTGACATTACATATCGACAAACACATTTCATTGCAAATTTCTCTGTGCACTTATCATCAGAAATAATGGACTACTATTTATTGGACAAGGTTAAATGTCGCACATATATTTGATAGATAATTATTTTAGCAAATATTCTATCCTAACCTAGGGCAGACATTTTGTGATACGAGAATCTATTGTTGTTTTATATAATTGTATCAACTGACACGATTTTATAAGGACGCTGAAATTGAAATACAATTGACAATAAGTACCTATTCCATAACCTTCTTCATATGACTAATGTCAATTCGTGCCAAGTCTCATTTGAAAGACAGACAAAAAATATATATTTTTGGCTTCAGTATGGATTATATTATAATGCCCTCCAATTGAAATTTTTAAAATATCTTCAATGTACAAAATCGGACCTTTTACAGTATTATTTTATGTATAGATTTATGAACTGATATTCTCCGAATACTTAGGCATTTAAGTGAATGTAAACAAACCAAACCTCGTGAATCAGGGATTATTACTTATCATTTTATTAATTTCAGGGATATTTAGCCTCATGTCTGCTCAGATTAATTTTGGTTTGTGCAAAATTCTGCCCAATATTGTGAAAACTCTTTTGAAGTAATTGAAAAAATAGTGATCTTCAGATATTAATAACATTTTAATTAGCGTCAAAACATATGCGAAATATATAATAAAGTTTATTTTACAACAAGAAAAATGTGAAGTGATTTGAAATATATTTTGACCAGTTTAATATTTAAAATTAAATCATCGTTCACCGTTAAAACTTTAGAAAGCTTCATAAATCAATTTATGTCCTTGCATAATATACAACATTGACCTGTTAAACAAGACTAAACTGATAGAAGAGCGAACTTATTTACTGTGGATGTACTAAAGTAGGCCACGACACGACATACATGCTTCATATGCACGACACACACGACCCCAATTCATAATGTTTCACAATTTTTGTCTGACGTAAAAATATAGGAATCTTTCGTTATCCCATCTATTTCAAACTTATACGACATCAGAGAAGACATTCGTGACGATTCGGATCTGATGAACGCTATTTAGACGTAAAGTCAGGGAACTGTCGCTTTTTTGCTTTGCCTTATTTTTAGCTCGGGTAAATTCATATATTGTACAGCACGGCTGTTCTCTAACGATGTATAATTCGCAAGGGCGAGTTTCGAATTCACCGCTATCTTTCTCATTTAATAGTATCGTGTTAAACGGAGACGCCCGTTACGGATCATGCAGGTAGGTCAGGTTTTCCTCCTCATCAACTAGAATTCCTGATAATTGCTGACAGTTATTTCATCTATGTAGTATCAGATTCTTATCATTCACCATAACAATTACCAGGTTTACATTCATGCTTCTATGGACTCATTAGATCATTGCTTGATTTGTTTGCTTGCTATTAACAACCTTTGTGCAAACATCACCAATGGTTAACTATCCGCAAGTATTAAGCTTTTGCCGTGTTATGAGGGATCGATTATTTGGGATGAATTGCGTAACTTTTACGCCTTTTATCCGTGAAGGCGGCTTTGCTTTTCTGAAAGTGATGCTAGCGTATTACTCCAAGGTATGAAAAGCTACATTCCGAATACTATAATACTTGTTGAAGAAAACACTAAAAACTGGTTTAATGGCACCTTACTACCTAGTCCCTACTTACAATGGTCCACAGCACTCCACTTACAGACACTGTGACTAATCACTTAAAGAAAAGTGCTTAAACTGCCTCCAGGAGAGCTGAAGCGGTGCCAGTAATATAGCAAAATTCAGGATCATGGATAGAATTGTTCAGAGATTAGTTCTGACGCCGTTTCGTGCTTTCTAGTCTTTATCGAAAACCATGCAAGGCAACTACTATGAATCTTTTTTCCTCCCATCTGAAAATCAGATGATACGCTGGCCCACTTTGCAAAGTGCACTCTGTCTTGAAGAAGGTAATCAGTAGCATCCTTCAAACTAAAGACCTCCTAAAAGGATAAAGCTTCTCTTTAATCAATTGCTAGGTCATTCATGGTAGAATGGTAGAATGATTTTCGTTATGGATGATCAGTTGGTGATCTCACTCATCGTTGGGCGTAAGCTATTGAATGATAGTAAGCATGAGGCCTTGCCGGTAAACCTGGACTTCTATCAAAATTACCATCTTATGAACTTCCAAAAAATATATGCGTATGGCTTGCCAGTTATTTAAAATTTAAAAGGATATAGCATCAAAGTTAACGGAATTTGCTCCCATCAATTAACAATGGTGTCTCAAGGTCATACATTTTTCATACTGCATATTGTTAAAGTACCTAGTTATAAGATTCTTTATAACATTATGCTGATCAACAGGATGCATTTCCATGCAGCTGATAGCAACAACGTTGTTTACAATGGGGTAGTTGACTCATATCATATTTAATATAAACAATATTAATATTAATTTCGTAGGTAAGTAGAATAAGGGTTCGAAATATATCGATATTAAATAATAAGTTAAGGATTTCTTATAAAACTTAATTTAAAAATCATGTATTTCCCAAACGTCAAAAATGCTGTCGTCCATTTTGTGTGCGCGTCTATAAAAGTATTTTCTTAGAAGTTCTTTATTTTCCATGCGCCACTTTCAGAAGTGGGACATCAGGTGAGTTAAAGTTGAAATCTCTAATATCATTTCAAATAAATAAAATTGAAGCGTCTGCTTGTGATTTGTGCTTGTGACAAACGTTTATTTAATTTCTTTCCTGTCAATTTTTTTTTTCTGGCCAATGGAAGATACAGTATGTCATTGAGCAACACATTATGTTATCTTTTATCCCAGAAAAATCCACAGTACCCACGGAATTTGTGTAAAACTGAATTTGTCGCGAAAGGAAAGCGTGGTTTTTTTTATTATTATACAAGTTAGTCCTTGACTGCTATCTCACCTGATGCACCTTCCCGCTCTTTCTTCGCAAGTTCTCTCGTCAGGGGTTGCCTGGTAGAGATTACTTTTAGTAATAAAGCCGCCTTTGCATGCGAAGTTTAATTTATCTTTTTATTGTTTTAATTTATAATTGTATTTTTGTGTGCAATAAAGTATTTATTCTTCTTCTTCTTCTGATGGTAAGTGATGATGCAATCTAAGATGAAAGCGGACTAAACTGTAAGGAGGAGAATGAAAATCCACACCACGGTCTCTACACAACATCGTACGTACACGAACACTTGGCGGTACGTCTTTACCGGTAGGGTGGTAACTACCATATAAAAGACTCTATAGCTCAACGGTAACAGCGGTTGGACTACTGTCGTAACCACTCCTAGCACAGTCTTTCCCGACAAGTTGGAGGGGAATCTTTTATACCCAAGGCCGAAGCCTCCCACCAGCCAAAGGAATAAATAAGAATACAATTTACCGAGACAGTCTTATCCTTGGGCTCCTTGGTGTGCAGGTTGTAGAGCGTGCCGCGCTTGTACTCGTCGCCGCACACGTAGCACACCTCCGTCATGCAGTTCTTGTCCGGCATCGACAGGTCGAGGATGTCCCGCTCCGAGCTGGACGTCGAGTTGCCGGAGTACACGGACACCGTTGACCTGGAAACGAGCATTGGTTTTTTTTTTAAACTATTAACCTCTTGATTTTCATCATAGGCACAGGCAGATAAAAGGTTTTCGTTTTCAAAATTAATAATATTTTCCCTGCCAACAAAGGCAACAATAGGGTAGTTGACTCATATCAAATTTAATATTAACGATATTGATTTCGTGTGATGTATCGATATCAAATTATAAAAGGATTTCATAAAAAACTCAATTTAAATATTACGTATTTATTAAATTTTTCCAAACGTCACTGTCGTCCCTTTTGTGACGTCACTAACACACTTGACGTATTAAACGTCTAATTGTTAGCTAATATTTTTGTCAAATGTTCCATTTGTATGGAATTTATTATAATGACGTCATGAAACAGTTGAAATATATACTATCATGGCCGACAGGCGTTTTGACTCGTATTGTCATAACATATTTAAAAACTAAAATTTTCATGTAATCACATCTCAAAAAATATGATTTATTTTTTCCGTCTATTAGAACGATAATGAACTATTTAAGACCATTAAAAAAAGGGTCAACTAGCCTATAGTAAGACGATATGAGTGGACTGCGCTAGGCTATTCGCAGCTAACGGAAGTGGCTAAATATAGGGTTTTTTTTCACAAATTAATCGCCTAACTTTGGTTAGAGGATGACACACGATGCTGATGATGTCAGTCTCCAGTCAGGCAATTTGTTTGGCGGTGGTTGTATCTAACAGCGTTGTTTATAAGACAGTCTATAAGCCATTATTGTAAAACCTTTGAAGCAAAACGTTTAGAAGATATATACGCAAAAAGGCACCTTCGAAAAACTAAGCAACAGCTCATATATAACTACAATAGTAGTGGTAGCTAATTTTGCTATTGCCAGTCATATTCGGGCGTACACTAGACTCTAAAGCCAAGGTGTCGCCATCAACGGATATGTCAAGAAGTACATCATCATTAAAATAACCACCAACAACTAATACAACTTTATCTTACAGTGTTTCTTATAACACAGGCTAAATAAAGTATCAAGGGAAAACTATGAAATGTTTACCTCACAGCGTCCAAGTACCCCGCCGGCTCTGAAGCGCCAGAGTGCTGCGAACCTACGGAGATAACGGAAGGGTCCCGAGCTCTCAAGTCTAGGACCTCTTCCTCGCCGCCTGTCCCCGTCGCGCCGACCGCCCCGCCCGCAGGATACCGTTGCTGTAATATTAAAAGTAACAATTACTTGGTAAATCTATATAAACTTGGTAAATCAGTAAAAAATAAAATAAGCCACCTAGTAAATTGGCTGTTGTGGCTATTTGTAAAATAGCTGCATCATTGTCAAATTCAATTGTGTGCTAAGATTTTGTACCATAGTTGTTGTAGCATATTCGACCACAGATCCGCATCGCATCAAACGGATTTTAGTATTCTTTGTATAGAAAGTCATACAAGTGTATCACCTGATCCGCATCGAAAGGATTTTATCTACTGTAAAATTAAAAATTCGTTTGTTGCGATGCATCCGATGCGGATCTGTGTGACGCCTGCCATTAGAATGAATATAAAACCTAGGGAACATCCTTAGGATTTACATTATTTTTTTAATTCTACTTCTTTTTATTAACCTTTTTGAGGATCTATGCATATTTACTTTCCATATATTTGGTTAGTCTTTGTTAAAAACTTCTAATTGATTTATCATATTATGCTGAGGAAAATATAAATAAACGTTTTATACATGGATGGTCGAGGTTTTCACCATCAGCCATTATGCATGCATTGCTGGACATAGGCCTATTTTAAGCAACACCAGCCCGCTCTATCATTGGCTTTTTGTATCCATGCCAGAGCCACCGGGAGATCGTCGCGTCGCTCCAACTAGTGGGGGGAGGGCGCCCCACACTCCGCTTACCGAGAAACCAGATTAGTCCTAAAGTCCCCCTGTCAGATAATTCGAGATTCTAACCTCATAGGGAATCTCTTAGAGATAGACCTTCTGCGTTTGCAAAACCCACCGGTGCGCCGGTCGCATTTCCTTCTACCCCTACAGCAAATACAGATTAAAATAATGATATAAGTACTTCTGAGTGAAGATTTCTTACATTATTAAATTTGGCAGTGTGGTTGGTATCCTTCTTGGGCGAGGCGGTTCTGGTAGGCGGGTCGGGCAGAGCGCGGGACGCGGGGCGAGGGTTCGCTGCAGAGGGGTTGGAGGGCTCGTCTCTTGTGGCGTTCGCCTCAGCGCCCAGCCCCAGCACCTGCGCCGCGTATTCGCCTTGGAAAGTCATGTCTGCACCTGAAAATTAAAAAAAAACAATTAATGTTTTAGAAATTTAGACTATCCTCCTCCGTTTGTCGTAATCCTCAAGTGCGAGGGTCGTGACCACCTCCATCTCTGATCTTTGTCCTCAGCATGTTATGCCACAGTTTTTTAATTACAATAGGCTGATATTGATGAGGGTAAGCTACAATGATATGCACACAGTGCTAGTCCAGACAGTTTGTTAAACCCATATCGCCTTCGCAGCGTGTAACGATTGTGATTATAAAAATTCTCAATTTCACTAAATTCGACGATCGAAACCCACTTATTATGCAGCTGCACTAGAGAGGTCATGATGCTCAGTTCGTCGATTAATTCCGTTGATTATGAGTAAATGCACTTTGGTGTGTCTTTATGCTTTTAAATGAACGATTCGTAATATCTAAAGCTTAACTCTGTAATTATGAAAAGGAAATTATAACTGCAATGTTTGAATGTTTGTGTTCATTAATTTGATCTACAACACCTGACTTGAAACCCATTTATTGGCGAATCCATTTTTCATCAATAAATTGCGGAAATTAAAAAAATGTACTCTGCTTCACTCTACGGATGCACAAGGTTTTTAACTAGGGTAAACATTATACCTAAAAAATTGTACATGGAAAATCCTTTCTCTAATACAGGTTAGCAGTAAGTTCACAAGGTAGGCGGAGTGCATTTTTTACACACCACTGCTTACTTGATTAATGTATTAATCTTCGATCGATCAGTATATTAATAAATTATACTGTGATATTATAATGAGGTAAAGTTTGTGAGGTTGTAGGGGTAATCTCTGCATCTACTGAACTGAATTTTGATAATTCTTCTACTAATAGAACACCACTTTATTTGTAAATGTCATAGGCTATATAATATTTGCCACAGGTGGTAGAACGAAATAAAAATGAGATAACGCATTTCAGCCCACAAGCCTGGTGCCTTGTTAGCGTTACTATAGAGCTATCGTTGAGTCACGCTCACGGCTCACGCAGCGATGGCAGTTGTAATCTCGACAAGGTCAAGCGAAAGCGACCCCAATACCCGCTTATATTTAATTGGCCCATGATGTAATGGGTCATATTTAAATAGCCCAAATTAGCCACAAAATTGATAAATACATAATATACAAAGAAAGGAAAGGCCAAGACCACAAACCAACACGCGTATAAAAGATGAAACTGTTGTATTGTTTTTAAACAAGGGCAGGTTTTTCCTTCTATAGGAATTTAGAGGTAAGATGGTACTCCAAAGCAGATTGACGGCTTAGGGTATTTGATCTTTAACTACATAACGATCAATATCAGATATTAATGATATTGACCGTGATCGTTAACACTAATCTACTCGTATATTTCTCAACCCGACCTTTTGGACCCGTAGGTGCAAAAACCTACCTTTTAAATCTACCTTTCAAGCGATTGCTCCAAATTTTAAACAACTCTGGTTTACATTTTACAATATAAGTATCAATTTCTATTATTATCATAATGTTTTGAACCTTAATTTGTTGATTTTGTAGGTACCGTACGCGAAAAGTTTGCGAAAACAGAACAAAGTAAACAATATCCTCCTCTTCAACATTAAAAATATCCCAGCGCTCTGTGCAGTTCTTGTGATCTTGTGAATATAACATTTAGAAAAGGTTTTCCTCTCAATTTTTTACGAACCTTTCTGCCGCCCACGTGTATGTTTACTGCGCCCATAACAGCGCGTTATCGCCCACTTTGACAAAGATTGCGTTAAACGAACGACCGTGCGCCCTGACACAATCTCCGCATTCTTTTTATACGTTGACGCGAAATGTGTACGAGGAAATATACATACTGTGTACACTGTACATACAATACAATGCCCTTATTAAAATTGAATATTTGAAATAGACTTCGATGTGTACACAAGTGCACGCTAGTTCTGGCTCTCTTTCAGGCAGTTTACTGTTAGAACAATACAAGTGGAAGTGTACTTTGTATAGAATTGGAAACACGGGTAAATGTGCTCTGAATGGTTGTTATTTTGACAGGGTATGCAAGCATATACGAGTAATTAGTCACACAGGTAAACAAACACGCGCGGATTGACCACGCGGGCTTTATTTACGACCAATTGTTAAGCACCGGAGATTACCATATTCACAAATAGAGTTACAAGTTCGATCGGAAATAAAGATATGTCAGTAGGCCTGACATGCGACCAAACGAATTATCTGGTTGATAGAAATAGACAAAATGTCAACCAATAGCAGTGTAACCGGAAATATAGCTTTCTCTTTCATTGCGTTAGGACGAAAGAAATGGGACTGTGACTGCTCCGCTACCATTGAACATTTTGTGTATTTCTCTTCACGAGATATGTCTTTGGTCGCAAGCTAGGCATACTGGTCAGAGCACACTGCAAAATATGAACATTTCTAGTTGTACTTACGAGAAGGTATCTCATCTTCAAATAACGACTATCGTTGTGTTAATTCTGCAAACAAACGATCAGCGAAAACTACACAAACCCTAAAAGTGTGTTGATCATCATGACTCAACTCAAACAATGATTACATAAAGCTTTAGGTATGTACAAGAAAAAAGTGACACGTAAGTAATAATAGTTAGGTACTAAACAGTTTATTTATAAGTTAGTAAATTTTGCAAAGCCTGTATACGTAGACATTCTTTGGCTTTGCAAATTTGACATTCGACTAAGGCACCGACATACCTACCTAGTAGTGTAAATAAAGTTATAAACGTGCAATTCCAGCTAGGAATTCAAACAACTAGAAGTCCGTAATGAAATACCAACACGCCCGGATTGATGATGTACGACCGTATTAACAACTATTATTAGGCTTCGAACGTAGCTCGATTCATTAGCTAGTAGTTGCGCGACTAGAGTCTAGGAAAATTTCGTTAGTTTAGAGATCGTGGTACGATTATCAAGCTTTTCGTAAACTTTTACTGGTAATAAATGTTACACATGTACTTTGCATTGACGGCCTCCGTGGCGCAGTGGTTTGTGCGGTGGATTTACAAGACGAAGGTCCTGGGTACGATCCCTGGCTGAGCCGATTGAGGTTTTCTTAGTACGATTCACAAGCCTTTCGTAAACATTTACTAGTAATAAAAGTTATACATGTAGGTACTTTGCATTGACGGCCTTCGTGGCGCAGTGGTTTGCGCGGTGGATTTACAAGACGCAGGTCCTGGGTTAGACCCCCGGCTACGCCGATTGAGGTTGGGGTTGGTCCACGTCTGGCTGGTACGTCTTTGCCAGTAGGGTCGTAACTAACCACGGCCAATGCCACGAGGCAAAAATTATTCTATTTGGCAGAAATTAGGTACATGCCTTGTTCAATGAAATATGAAATAGCATATAATATATAATAGCGCCACCTTTTCTTTGTTATTCATTTGTAAACATCTTTATTTCTGGCCTCAATATTAATGTTTATTGGATTTTCATATTATACTTAGCCGGTAAATAAATAAACTGAACTTATTATAAAGGTCGTCTATTTCTTCATCGGCCTAATTGATATTGAATTGCTGGAAATATATCTTTAAAAGAGAGACGAATATCTTAGCATTCCATGGATTCACCGTGCGGGTGCCGGGTCCATCGCGTGGTAGAGAGAAGAACTCCGAGCAGAGTCCTGAACTTGTGACTACAGGATGTAGGGTTAAGGAATTCCTTGACGATCGATCAACGCTCACCGTTCTCTGCTCGTCTTGTTCTCCCTGCCTAGCTATTATTATCGCAATTTAAAAACGTATAAATGTACGAGCTTCTGTCCTACTCGTAAGAGTGATATGGACGCTCTGTCTTGGTCCAATGTACTCGTAACGTTGATTGATTGCATGTGAGTAGAGCACACTATATGCACTTATGTCTATTAGAGTCCCATTAATTAGCCGGTAAATAAATAAACTTATTTAAAAGCTTGTATATTTCTTCAACGGCCCAAAAGATATTGAACTGCTAGAAATATATAAATGTTTAAAATATTATTATGACAAATTAAAAATGTATGTATGAGCTTCTGTCTCCTGTTCTATTCGTCAGTGATATGGACGCTCTGTCTCGATCCAATGTAACGTTGATTGATTGATTGAGTAAACCACACTATAGTCTGGCAAGTTCGTTGATGACACTCCCATGATTTGCGGGCGACGGGGGGAAAGACTGCGCGGGTGTGATATCATGCGTGCGGGAAAGTGAGGTGCGTTCAAAAACAACAAATGCATTTCCCAAGTAGGTATATGTTCACACGACAGCGTTTTTAAAATACGACGCTTTTTTTCTAGCAGTGTTGCATTTCCAATTTTGGGTGTTGAAAATAGACCTTCATTTACATAACTTTATACTATATTTGAAAGTTTTTTTAATGTCCGTCAAAAAAACTCTCGTGCAATTGAGGGCTACATCCTCGCGTAGGTATCAGTTCAAAGACAGCATGTTTATTGTTTTCAATTGTTTACAAACCTTCCATTGATGTGAACACGGTTCAGTCTGGATTTAAAGCAGACACCTATCTTATCTCGCTTCTAAATGCCTTGTTTGTCCGGTGATTTAAATTCAAATTCAAAATTCACTTATATAAATTAGGCGTAGTTTACAAGCACTTTTGAAACGTCAAGTTATGTCATGGTGGTAATTAAAGTCGAAAAATTAAAATTAAAGTTACGGTCCCAAAGGCGCCTTGGCGAGAAGAGCCTACAACAAAGATTTATTTTTAATACGCCTGATAGCTTAAGTTTGGTCTTCGCGCCTGTCTTTGTAGTAGGCCTCTAATAGGTTGATGAAAGTGATGTCTGTCCATTAGTTCCATAAGCCACAAAACAATAAGTAGTTTATTAATATTATTTCAGTACTGTACATTACATTGCATAAGGTAATTTAATTTTTAAAACTATAAAACGACATACTATGACGAGATTATATATGTTAACTAGTCAAATACTTATACAGACTGCAATGTAAAGTATTTAGCAAATAATTTAATATACCTAATAACTATTCTACGCAAACTGTAAATATAAACATATATTTCGTTTAATTTGTGTATAACTTTTAAAAGTTAAAATACATCTAATATTATTTTATTCGATTGAACTTAATATAAATTAATTAATTTTTTGTACGCTTCTATAGTAAATACACAGGTAATCTTTGATATACCAAGTATTAGAGACATAGAGTAGAGTAGACTACCTAGTTAAGATTACTTAAAAACAACATACCTATTGGAAATTCCTTTGTTTATAATTTGCAAAAAATTCAACATACGCCATGAATAGACAGCAGTGCAAACAAGCAAAGCGTATGGGAACTACCTGCAAAGAATTTCTAAACAATCGTCCATTCAATTGAAACGTTTTTGTTTGGTTTATTTTTATTAGGTCAATCTAGTTTCTATACGAGTATAACGAATGTGAATATTTTTTTATTTTAAAACAGAAATGGAAATAATCACACTAATATTATAAAGGCGAAAGTTTGTGTGTAAGTAAATGTGTTTGGAAGTGACTAACTTTTTTTTTTTACAAGTTAGTGATGATGTAATCTAAGATAGAAGCGGCCTAACTTGTAAGCAGGAGGATGAAAATCTACACCCCTTTCGGTTTCTACACGACATCGTACCGAAACGCTAAATTGCTTGGCGGTACGTCTTTGTCGGTAGGGTGGTAACTAGCCACGGCCGAAGCCTCCCACCAGCTAAAGCTAACTATGTTTGTTACTCTTTCATGTCGCAACTACTGAACTGATTTGGCTGAACAACGTAAGAATATATCCTTGATTAGCACTTAGGATACTTTTCTAATCTCGGAAAGAATCACGGTTCACGCGTGATTTATGAAAAACATAGTTTTACGCGAATCAAGAGGACAGATTGTTCGTATGTTTGCATTGAATAGGCTCTGAAACTACTGAATCTATTTTCAAAATTCTTTTACTGCTAGGGGTATCAAACACACTACGCTATCCCCGGGTGCTATAGGCTATATTTTATCCCCGTATTCCTATGGGACGAGTCGTGATAACCCAGTGGATATGACCTCTGCCTCCGATTCCGGAGGGTGTAGGTTCGAATCCGGTCCGGGGCATGCACCTACAACTTTTCAGTTGTGTGCATTTTAAGAAAATAAAATATCACGTGTATCAAACGATGAAGGAAAAACATCGAGAGGAAACCTACACACCAGATAATTTTCTTAATTCTCTGCGTGTGTGAAGTCTGCAGATCCGCATTGGGCCAGCGTGGTGGACTAATGGCCTAACCCCTCTGTCTGAGAGGAGACTCGAGCTCAGTAGTGAGCCGAATATGGGTTGATAATGTTGTTCCTATGGGAACGGGTAAATTAATAATCTTGTTAAGCATTACATGTTTTTACTATAAAGCATTCTCCTAAAATGACTCAACGATCGTTGATTCTTTATTGGTTCCATTTTGCTCTTCATACATATTTATTTGTACAAGCCCATCTTCAGCGGAGTACGTTATTATTTATCTTCATATATTCAGCTTATCAATAAATCAGTCAATACTGAACGCTGACTTTGACGATAAACATTACCCTTGAGGATTGACGGACACAACATATTGCCGTTCTTTCCATACTCATTTTCTTCTTTAGCATTAAAGATTTTAAAAATTTGAAGAGTTTTTTTACGACTGCCACTCCGATTAATGTATATACCTAAAGACTTGCAGTCATAACTGTCCAGTTAATATGTGTGTAAGCAAAACTAAGAACTGTACAGTTTTTTCTAATCAAATTTCGAGTAAAAAATTTCAGTAAAACTACAGTTACTGTACAAATTAGGATCTATTTTTGTACCAGTTAGCGTCATTTCACAGTATAAAACCCCACATTTTATAAAGCATTGCATATACAATTTCGGTAAAACTTCTAAACTCCAAAAAAACATTTGACGGCCTCCGTGGCGCAGTGGTATGCGCGGTGGATTTTCAAAAACGGAGGTCCTGGGTTCGATCCCCGGCTGGGCAGATTGAGATTTTCTTAATTTCTACCGGCAAAGACGTTCCGCCAAGCGATTTAGTGTTCCGGTACGATGTCGTGTAGAAACCGAAAGGAGTGTGGATTTTCATCCACCTCCTAACAAGTTAGCTCGCTTCCAGCTTAGACTGCATCATCACTTACCATCAGGTGAGATTGTAGTCAAGGGCTAACTTGTCAAGAATAAAAAAAAAGTCTACATTATGCTTTGTTAATTGTACCTACAAGTATAATTTGAAAGTGAAACCAAGTAATAAAATATTTCCGCTGAAAGCTTCGTCATCAAACATATATGAACTAATTCTTATAGAATGGTATCTACTTACCTTTCGTGTTCGTAATAATTGGAATTGTAATAAAACCACATAAATAGCAGAAATGCCTCACGATTTAAAAATTAATATTTCTACAGTTCTTAGAAAATTGTGAGAACGCTTACATTGACGTCAATTGTAATATAATAGGTAGCCGCTGGCAGTTGCTAAGTATAGGTAGGTTTACACAGAAAATTAATTCTTTAGGTACTAACAGATACCTAGTACGAAATTAAAAACTTCAAGGTAGGTAGGTACGTAAAACAAATACATCACACATTATGAATTCGTACAGTTCGTGCACATTAACTTGACACCCGGCTCGAATGATGTTTGTACTGTGTTTGTTTCGTTGTTTGGTAGTCAGGTGTCAAGTCAATGCGCACGAGCTATAGATGTTATGTTTCCAAAATCAACACCAATTTCAACGGCCAGGTTAACTAAAGGTAAACTTCCCTCCTTGAGGAAGGGATTTAAAGCTTCGATCCGATCCTATCGAGCCAGGAGGGTGATAATGTTTTACTTTTGAAACGATCGCTATTAAACTACAGCCTTTCTTGATGAGTACTGTTTACCAACAAACAAATTAAAAATGAGGGTATAAATCACTAGTCATTTCACAACTAATAATAATCATAATTAACTTGTTCTTAAATTGTTGAAAATAAATTTGATTAATAAGCTTAGAACAATTAGATTATTGGTTAATATGTTTAATATAATATTTTGTAAATAAACCATACATAATTTAAAATAAATAAGTTATGAAATGACATGCGTTTTCTACCTTCATTTCTAATTTATTTGTTGGTAAACAGTACTCATCAAGAAAGGCTAAAGTATACTATAATGACTGACATCGACGGTCCAACGTGCACGGTGTAACACTACCAATTTCCCAAATATGTCTATAGAAAGTAATTCTCGCTCTCGCAAGGGAGTCATGTAAAATACTAAACCGCAAAATACTTCAAAAGTTTCTATGAAAATTCCCGATTATGTTCTGAAAAAAAAATATATCAACATTTTATTCAGCAGCAACGAGCGTGAATAAAATGTTATATATTTTCCTTTTGAGCTACGAATACGTGTAGGGACGGTGGAAGGCGATAACTTCAGAAGGAAACGACATTTCAAACGTCGGATACGAATAAAATACTGTTAAGAAAACAGATCAAGCGAGTACTGGACCTGCAGCGGGTTCAGTATATTAAAGGGAAAATTCCATATTCAAATTTAATTCAAAAATTCGTAAGAAATTCGTAGGAAAGCTGGTTTTTTTCTTATCACAATTGGATTGATATCGTCCACGTGGGTAGAGCGTGGTATCAATACAATGTTGCTGAGAGACAATGTGAACATTTTTTGTAGGCAAAAGGAAACTGGACACGAGGACACGTCGAAACCCTCTTTAGTTTATTCAGTTCATAAGTAGAAAATATATATTATATTTTAGGACAACGATTCGACTTTGAATAGTAAGGTAACAGCAAACCTGCATTTGTATGTGTAAACTAAAGAAAGATAGCACAACATAAACGCATTTTAAATTATTATTTATACTAATACAGGGGGAGACGTGTATCATTAAAATCCGTTTGCTCAGCAACCACTCACAAACAGAATATGACAATTCATTAAACATCTTTCTGCTTTGCTGACGCTTTTTGAGTTTTGCCAAAAACATGCGCCTGCCTGTACACCTTAGCAATACAACCGCAACGTTATACCATCTTCGGAACATAAATAGTAACTTCTTTTGCTTCAGAGATGAGTAGTCCTTGGTTAAAAAGCTAAAATATTTATTTTCTCTACTTCTATCCAAGTTAAAGTGCGCAATTTGTCTATACTATATCAGTTGGTCACGACAGTCACGTAATATTGCGCAATGGACAGGAATGTAATCCTTTCCTAGCATCTTGTAGGCATTAAAGCAATGGGAGTAACTCCAAAATAATCTCAAATGGTCTTGCTCTTCGTCAATTGCAGTGGAATTCATAGACGTTGTAGGGGCACCCCCGTGGGATCATACACCCGCTGAGTGTCAAATTCTCAAACAAATATAGGTTAATTTTGACACTTAGCGGCTGAATAATCCCCTGGGGGTGCCCCTACAATGTCTATGAATTTCACTGTTATACAATATCTGTTCAAAAAGTTGATTTGATATTATTTCAAAGTTTATTCTTCAACAGCTCAAACTTTGGTGACTCATTGGAAAACTCTACGGATCTCTAAAAGCGTGCGGATAAAAGGCTACGCTCACATGTTTCAATAGACGCAGATAAAAGAGCATCCCCGGGGGCTTGTACGTGTTTATTGAATAGGACACACATTGTAGAGGAGGCATCCCTTTGTATGGACGATTCTTAGAAATATTTTATATTTTACTTATAATAAAATCCTTTAAAAGGCAACGACACGAATTTTTTAAATCTGCCATCGACATACGTAGGTATACTTAGGACATAGGTAGGTTGGATCTTCTAAGGCGGGCAAGTTTGCCCTTGTTTACCTAACTCGACTTTATCCAAATAATAATTAGTCGGGATATCAATGGTAGGTATAGGATGTGCTAATCAATGAGAATTCTCGCTGGAAGAACGCCGAAATAATTCCTAATTTACTCGAATTAGAAAACGATCTAAAATTCTTCCTTTCTCGTATCCTACCTAATAAAATTTGGCTACAATTTGCCATAATACCTACAACGTAATGTGGTGTCCGTACGTCATCGTTGGCCTCATGAGGAAGCGACGATCCCTTACCATCCATCATGTGCTCGTATGATTGTAAAAAAGCGCTATTCTATATAGTAAAAACTTCATAGACGTTCATTCGTATAGAGCGAAATATCGACTGCAATGTGCAAATTGTAGATGAAGAAAATTCAGTGAATTATCAACTTACATATTATATGTAAGGCCAGTAAACAAAAAAACTTTTTAATAATTCAAAAAATTAAATATCACGTGTATGAACAGTGAAGGAAAAACATCGTGAGGCAACCTGCATACCTGAGAATTTTCTTAATACTCTACGTGTGTGAAACGGTGAACGAAAAACATAGGACAACTCTTGAGAAAACATGTATAGCTGAGAATTTTCTTAATATTCTACGTGTGTGAACTGTGAAGTCTGCCAATCTACATTGGGTCAGTGTGGTGGACTATTAGCCTAACCCCTCTCATTCTGAGAGCAGACTCGCGCTCAGCAGTCATCATGCTGATGATGATGTAAGCAAAAAATCTAATTCAGATATTCGATACAATATATAAGTCATATGATATATTCGGGGTTACCTACTCGCACAGTTAGACAGCAATACGTATTGCGCTCAAATGTGTAAAATCAGACTTACTCAGCACTCTCTTCTGACCTGAATCATGCGTTCTTCTGAGTATCAAAACCAATTACAATCATAAACCGTAGGTATAATTAAATTAGTATACCCCCAGCAATTTGAATGCTATTAAAATGCAGTTTAAAAACTATATAACGTTACAATTTTCTGATCAACAATCGAAAATCGAAATGAGTTTACGGGCGACATTGTAAAAGTCATCTAAAATCGATTCGGAACGAACGAGCCCGCACAAATCGAACCGAGCCAATAAACTTAACGATATGCATTTATCGAGATATAAAACTTGTTTAGGAGAATTTATATTTATTGTGCAGTTACTATGTTGTCCTTCGGCATCGGCTGTCTAAATTGAGAGATGTTAAATTAACTTTCCAGCAATTTCGTTTATGAATCACAATGTTTTCAAAACAAACATATACTTATTACGGGTAAGGGTTAATTTACACTTGCGGCAACTCTACCGACGACCGCAGTCGACTGCAATCGGCGACGTCTCGGCGGCAGGCGACGGTGTCGCCGACTGCAGTCGTCGGTAGCAGCTGCCGCTCGTGTAAATTAACACTAAGAGATATCTACATACACACCACAAAGTAAGAGACAAGAAACAAAGTAAGAGATAAGTACAAGAGATGTGAAATACACTACAAAGTTATGCTTTTATTGCTTGAGTAGCGGACCCGGTCAAGCTTCGCTTTGATTCATTCGCTACCCCTATTCTATTCTACTCCCGCCATACACTTAGCCTACCCTACCCCTACCTATTCAAGCTACCCCTATTCTAAAAAAACTCTTCGTAAAAACCATCGTCGACTCAGGGGAATATTCTAAAAAAATAATTAGCCGAATCGGATCAGCAGTTCTCGAGATTTGCGCTTAGCAACACATTTAGCGATTCATCAATACTAATATTATAAAGCTGAAGAGTTTGTTTGTTTGATTGAACGCGCTAATCTCAGGAAGTACTGGTCCGATTTGAAAAATTATCTCAGTGTTAGATAGCCCATTTATCGAGGAATGCTATATTATATCCGTATTCCAACGGGAACGGGAACTATACGGGTGAAACTGCGCGGCGTCAGCTAGTTTTTAAATAGATTAACATTTAACATAACCGAATTACGATTGATGTTCGCAAAAGTGGTTTCAGTGTAAAGGAACACAAAAAAACAACCTTCCGATCTGGTCTGCTAATGAAGGAAGGCAAATATTAAAAACTACTTTGAAAAAATACTGCAGTAGCAGTTGCTGCATTATTTTAATTCACCGTAATACGTACGTATTCGAGCAATGCAAGTGTTACCTACTTTAATATTACGTTCGTTCAGTCACGTTCACTCATCACGTTCTACAATAATAATTATTTTAGTGCCCTCAAAATCTTTTCCTTGAAAGGACTTTAGATTCGTGATGGGAAAGTGAGATTTGTAGACTAGAAAACAGCGAACACTTACATGTAGGTCGAGTTATCATCGCTTCAATGGATTGAGGGACAATCATGAAACGCTTTTTAAAGAAATTAAAAGAAGCAAGAGAGGTTTACATATTTTTTTATCGATGTTCGAATGTTCCTTCTTTATACATAACACAACTCCATAACAATTTCTTTGCTAAAGGAACGATCAACTTAAATAATAATAACGTATTTTAAAATTTTATTTTCTTATAAAATGTATACACACGAACATCTGAATATTTTGAAATATTATAAAGTTAATATTAAGTTACAAAGCGGCCGATAAATGAGTGTTATTTGTAACGGTAAGCAGTATCCGAATCTACACTACGTTATTAAACAATTAATATCATTTAAGTATTTTGGCACAGATTCATAGATAAGAATTGTAGAACATCAAAATACACAATGAAGGTTTCAAGCAACCAAGTTAAATAATAACCTCTGTATTGCAATACGAATAAGAATTACCAACATATTATTATTCTGAATATTAAGCATACTTAAAAATAATAAACTAGAAAAATATTAATCTGAACTAATATAATAAATATTTTATTTATTGTTTGTTTGTTACGATTTAACTCAAAAACCTTTCGACCGATTTCAAATTACAATTCAACTCAAAAACTTTTCGACCGAATTCAAAAAAATTTAAATCTATCTTTAAAATAAATAATTCCGAGTAGCATCGGCTGTATATTATCCCAGCATTCCTACGAGAGCGACAAATTCGCGGGTAAAACCGCGCGGCGTCTGCTAATGTTATTAAAAATCAATTTCACTGGTTTGAAATAATTTGTAGTTTAAAAACAAGACACGTCTCAGCAATAATGAAGAACCATCACGTTTTGATATAAACCAATATCAATAATATTATGGTTTCTCTTCTCGTATCACAAAACTGAATTGAGCCCGCAACAAAGACGGGAATTCTCCTCAAGTTCTTGACACGGACTTCAATCGGTGCCCTAAAACTTTTAAGCAAAAAAAATTAATTAAAAAAGAAGCCTCTCTAAATTGTATCAAAGAAAAGTAACTTTCTGGTTCTGTTTGTATAAGCTTTTGCTTCGCAATACAAATATTATAATATGGTTTTCATTAAAATTTTAGGGAAGTTATTGCTCGCGGGTCTTAACTGACTAAATCACTAAGATGCCTATGATATGATAATATGTATGTCATCATCATCATCATATCAGCCGATGGAAGTCCACTGCAGGCCTTTTGTAGGGACTTCCAAACATCACGATCCTAAACCGCCTGCATCCAGCGAATCTCTGCGACTCGCTTGATGTCGTCAACCTACCTGGTGATACATGTATATATGATGTGAATATTGACACTCTGTATCCATGCTAAACCGGAGCAAGTGGCTAGTGCACCGACGATTCATATTAGCCCTGCGGTTAAGAGTTATGCAGTAAAATCTCTTGGGAATATTCTAGAGTCAAACTGTATGTACGTAAATTGATATGTACTCGTAACATACATTGAAAATGTGCGTGTTACAAACCAGTTTATCTCGCACATATCCAATTCAATTTATTAATTACTTAATGTGACATGAGTATGTAGTATGTACGTACATTTTCATTGTATACTGTCTGCTTACATCCAAACATGGAAAACATTTTTAGAGGTTTTTTATCGCCATACATCGCGTTATAAACTGCAATTTTAAATTGTACCTGAAGCTGACATTTTTGTAACAAAGAAATGACATAAATCATTCCCAAACTTCACTTATAAATAGATACAAATATGTATAATATATGTCTAATAATGACGTGACAGTGTTAAATAAAATATATTAACAAAAAAGTTCAACATTATTTAAACACTGGCAATACTTTCTATCCATATATGAAATACGCTCCGGGACAAAAACTAAGAACCCATTATACAACATCGATATGAATACCAGATACAAATACTCTGTTAAATATTAACAAGCGGTGATCGAATCCATATTTATCATTCCACCATCAATGGCTTCAATAACTGTCAGAATATGGCAACGAAGATTTAATTTGTTGATGACTGTACAAAACAAAATTGAGCTCGAGATACACGAGCTATAAATTGCTGAGATTGATCTGCGAACTTTAACCTGTGAATGAAGGTTCGTTTGGTCATCCTAGAAAGTAATCTAGAAGTTCTTACCCTACCCCTAGAAAGTAGGGTCAAGTTTCCTTTTTAACCGACTTCAAAAAAAGAAGCAGGTTCTCAATTCGAGTGTATGTTTTTTTGAATGGTATTTCCCCTCCAATTAGTAATTAATCATTAAGAGTGGATAAGACAGGACTACTCCAACGGGCGGGTATCGAACACAAGACCAAAATCTTATCTTAACTGAGTCCAGTCCCAGCAGCTATTAGGCCGGTGATGACAACTCACATTAGCATTATTTATTTAATTTAGTACAATGATCAATTCGGAATTCCCTACACAGCGCAGCGGTCGCTTTTAAAACAAGAAATTCACAAAGCGTTTTTTTAACTGAAAAGGAGGAGGTTTCTTTTTCGGCTGTATGTATGTATGTTTTTTTTTAAATAGAGCAACAACAGTTTACAAGGCATAGTGTAAAGAAACAGTTTCATTATAGCAAAAACTTCCACATAAAGGGTGGCGTAGTGGATTCATGTTTAAAACACATAGTAAAGAAGAAAGATAACACCATTTGGCCACATTATTATAGCTGTCTATAGGATGTTCCTGATCGATGTTACATGTCTTGCGTCCTGATCAATGTGAAGGAAAGAGAGTTCTGGTATAACCGGCGGCAATAAACCATTTCGATATTTTATCGGCATCCGCAATGCATAAAGAAATAGCCATACTATGTAACGGTTCTTCTGCTGTATGTTTCCTATTTTATACACATGACAATGTATATAGTACACAGTTTATAATATAGAAAATAAACATGTACCAATATCGAGACGCGCGAAAGAGCATCAGCCAAATTAGAGAAAACGGATGACAACAAAATGAAAAGTAAGTACACGGACCATATGAGTCCACTTTTGTCTACTTATTAACTCAAAATCTATTGAAAGTTTTAATCTATAGAATTTGTTACCCACTTAGATATCATTTCCTTTGTTGGCAAAAACGTTTGTGATATTGACTTTGGCTCCCAGTTTCACATTTATGTTTTGTCATGATAAAATATACTAGTTTTAGCTGAAGCCTCAAAAGTGGATATAAAAAATAAAGCTACTGTTACACACGCTCATTTCAAACAAGAAAGCATGCTACTATCGAGCAGTTGCTACTTATTAGCATGTGTATCGCAACATTGCTAATAATGACCATGCTTATTTCGAGCTTGCTCAAGAATCAACAGTCGTGCGATTTATGAGCATGCTACTTGCTGCGCGGGTGGAAGGGGGCGTGCTTTCAGCGTCTGAATTTGCTTATTGAGTATGCTAGTCGATCAGCATTGCTATTCTGCGTTCTCTTCCCTTTCATCTCTCCCTGTCTAACACGATACTATGGACTGAGAGCGATAGAAACAAATTAGCATGTGTAATTGGAATGATGCTTTTAAGCATTCTTATTCAGGTGCATACTTAAAAATTGCATGCTTATTGCTAGAAAATGTAAACTGATGATGAGCACGCTCGTATGGAGCATACTTAATAGCACGTTTTTAGCATGCTATTTTAGAGCATGTGTAGCTTCTGTAACGATACCTTATGAAGAATGTTGAACAACGGTTATGATTCACATTATTTGTCAGGACAACTTAATTAACAAATCGAACTGTAACTAAAATAAGACCCTAGAATGGCAGAAAAGGACCTTGAGTGGAGTCACGCACTTGAACTATTAATAAATTATAGCTATCACATATTCTTAGAAAGCATACTACAATATTGCTAACAAACGGTATTTCTTTCACTTGTCAAAGAAATGTATCTGTAATTCTACATCCTCGGGTTTTTCGAAGTGTGAAATGTGATTACAAATCACGAGAACATATTGCCATGTTTTGATAACAGATCTTATCTATATTACGTCGGCATGATGTCAACAATGGAACATTAGTTTATCATAAAATATTTTTATGACATGAAAGTAGGTACCTACTCACAATACTTCTATTTACGTAATTATTTTTAAATCTCTTCACGACTTCACATACAAATGTAGGTGAGTAATTTACTTTGATTTTGATTTGATCTTATATTCTACTTTGCGTTTCTGTTACGATTATATTTTACTTGTAAAATGACATACCGCTAATATTATAAACTCGAAAATTTGTTTGGATGTTTGTTACTCTTTAACGCCGCAAACACTGAATCAATTTGGTTGACTTCTAAAATGAAGATACATAATATCCTGGATTAACACATGGGCTACTTTTCATCCTGGAAAATCCATGGTTCCCACGGGATTTGTGAACAAATGAGTTCCATGCAGAAGTAGTCGCGGGCATCCGCTAGTTTAATATAAAGCAGTATTTAATAATTGACAGACTCACGTTGTAGCAGCGTGCACAGGGGAGCTAAGGCCTATGCCTCCCTTCTAATATAAGTAAGGGTAGACCTCCTTAATCCTCCCTTCTTTAAGAATACGCAGAGGCCTGGCTCAGCAGTGGGATTCAAAACGGGATGAAGATGATGATACTTATGACTTGACAGTTAGTCATTATTCCAGTTGTTTCAGTACATTGTCTTGAGTAAACCTTAGACAAGGCCCACAGCACAGGAGTCAAAGTGTCCTTGAGTATAACAGTTCCTCATTCTGAAGCCGTAACTACCGGTTGCTTGGAGCTCCGGATTTATTTTTAATAGAGTATGTTAGGGAACATATGTACGTATAAATTGTTGAAAGAAATCACTAACATTGCGACTAATATTCCGAAGGACCACAGTGTAAAAGTGAATAAATATTATGTTCTAACAAATGGACTAACTAAAAATGCCTATGTGGTTAGTCTCTACGCCGTAGAAGAGATTACCAGCAAAATCTCTCTATAACTTGCTAAAAGACTTTGGCTTCACTAGGATTGCAGCAAGTTCTATATTAAAAAGGGTATTCAAAGCTGCTCTAGTAGGATCTTACCAAATTTGTAGGCAGTGAGAACAACACGAGTAGAAAAGGGGAGTGTTAGTTAACTGCCAAGGACGTCCTTAACCCTTCACCATCGGTCACAAGTCCGGGGATCTGCTCGGAGGTTTTCTTGTGTCACACGATGGACTCGGCACCCGCACGGTCAATCCATGTAATGCTAAGATATATCGTCTCAAGCAAACTTACCAATAAAAGGTTTTCCATCGAGCCTCTTCATCCAATAGAACCGTTGACTGTGCGGCTTGTTCTCCCTGTCGTACTGCTCCCACTGCTGCCGCAGAAGGGTGTAGCACACGTAGCAGCAGCGCACCGTCCCTTCCTCGTCGCCCTCGGTGCGGTAGCCAGTGGGGGCGGAATGGGCAGCTCCCAGGAAAGGGAAGTACGGTTCGGAGCTCTGCGGACAATGTCACGTGTTTACACGTCATGACTTCTCATCGGTACCGTAGGGATATCTGGTGAAATCAAAGTCAGGCCACCAAAACAAAATCATCATTCATTAAAAATAAAATCAATGCCTGCAGCCAAGTTACACACCAATTCTCTTTCTACAAACGCCAACGCTTCAAAAAAAAATATGGGAATGACATTTCCGATTGATCGGTTATATCGACGAATGTCTACCCTAGTTTTGAAGCGTTACATTTAGTTGAAAGATAATTGATGTGTAACTAGTCTAAAGGCCCTGTAGTTCCTGCTGGATACCCTTAATAAGACTGGTCGGTCTTGAGCCTAATCTCTTTCCGGTCGAGTAGTTTGCTTGCTTGCACACTATGAGAGTGAGAAAAAGAGTACAACGGTTTTTGCGTTCACACTTGTACATTAGAATATCTTATGCTCAGATGCACTACGAGACGACGGTTGAGACTTTAGCCTTAACTGTCGTGGCCGAAATTCGAATGGAAGGATCTTATAATTTTACATTATAAAAATATTTTTGCACGTTTGTGAAGTAATCGTTAGTTTTACTAAATTAAGTGCACTTTTTGCCTTCCTGTACATCTGAGAACGTGTAAAAAATAATTCGCATTTGCATATTTTAGTTACTTACTCGTAGTTCGTGGTAAAAATATTTTGTGAAGTGAATTAGTAGAAACTATAGGCTAAGAATGGAATTAAGATTTGTTAAGTGAATTGTTAAGGCATTGTTGAGGCATTCGGGCACTGGTATTCATTATATGCCAGGGTTCCAGTTTCATCGATAACGCAGTTTTGGTCATGTAGATATATTATATCTAAAAATTACTAAGAGCACATTAGAAATTATACTTTACGAAATTTTGAAAAAGACTATGTACCTATATGAGTTATTAAATCTGACGAACAGATTCAAATATCTCACCTACGCACTACGAGCACATGATAAAATAAACACAATAGGCGTAAGTACTTGTGAATGTATGTGAAAATGTTAGTTATGTTATGGGAAAAAATATAAGCTCCCATGTCTAATTTAAAGTGAGAAACTCGTATGAAAAGTAGGTTTTGGAGTTCCGTGCATTTAAAAAAAACGGAACCCTTGTAGAATCATTATGTCGTCCGTATGTCCCTTTATCTCAAGCATGCGAGGACGTATGGATTTGAACCTAAAGCCATGACATGTTCAGGTATACAGTCCCTGGAAGCTGTTAAAAAATCAACCTTCTAAGCTAACATAAGATACGGCCGTTTATGCCATTAAAAACATAATATATTTCGACTAAACTATAAGATTGGCAAATAATATCGTCTTAAACCGCAAGCATAGGGGTGAATCTAAAAACTATAGGTAAGTTTTAGTAATCAAATTACATAAAATTAAAATTTTTAAACTGAGTTAACCTTGTTTTAAGTGATATGGTATGAAAGGGATTCATTAGCACAAACTTAAACAGATTATGAATTAATATTTATACGGTAATTTCCGATTTATGACGAAAAATGATCTGTACGGAACACTTGGTAGAGTGCGACTCGCACTTATCTCGTTTTTTAAGTAGTATATCTAATGTACACAAAGAGACAAAACACAGCTCCTGCACAAATGTATTATTGTTTATTGAAATGCGAGTCCACCTTTTACGACGCTACATTATGACATAATGCAGCCGAAGAATAGGATGTAGCATCCCACTAGTGCTCTTTCTTCACAAGTTCATAGTAGGCGTAGTGAATTTAACAAACGATTATAGAAGAGTTTCATATTTTTTTTAGGAATCCTCATATCAATTTCACATGGTTGCAATAGTGATCCTAACAAATTGTCCAGTTAAAGGTTCCTTATAGGTTGGTGAAACACATCCTCAAGTTGGGAGAAAATAATTTAAGAATAAACCGAAATAAAGAATTTAACTATAACATACTATTACAATTAACTAACTAAAAAGTTATATAACGATAAAATGGTAAGTTATACACTCAGAATACAGAAAAACCAGAAGCCACGTTCAGATATCATTATATGTATAGCGCGCAGTGTGTCCAAAAATTCTAGCAACTCGTCACACTTCCCACCCGCGTAATATGTTGCTAGTTTATTACGCTGTTAAAATAAGGGTAAATAAGTGTAAGTAATAAGGGTACAGTTCATCGTATTAAATGTTAATTTATCCATAGCAACAAGTTAATGTCATTACAATCGCATGCAAAGTTATTAAAACTTCGTCTTATTTCTCTAAATTTTATGTTTTTAATATTATGATGCTTAATAAGGCCATGGAATTGGTTTAATATATTATAAGTATGTGTTTTGAAGAAAAAACATTTTATTTAAGTAATCACTCCTAGGTACACAAACAAACAAGAACAAACGAACTTATTATAATATAGCACGCCACCGTTATTTGTAAGATTTCAAAGCTTTAAGATTATTTTACACTTTCTTTATAATTGCACCTGCGCTGATTACCGCCATTTTCAAATTACTTGCCTGAACCTATACCTACCTATTTAGTTGATTAATATTTTACCTAAATAGGTAATTAATCTTTGAATATAAATTAAAATTAGGGAAAACCAAAATCATTACATTGGCAGTACTTACAAAATTGATGCACCAGTTTCTGTGACAACTAAATACGGTAAAAATATTCAATAATATTTTATAAGAATATTTTTCTTGCATATGAAATGTGATCCCATCCATTTTCTTTTTTTTACCAACGACATTTTTACACACAGGAATAGCACAAGACGGCATAATTTAATTTAATTTGTCACCTGTGTAGCACGTCAAACAACACGGCATACACTGGAGTGACTGATCGCTTGTTGGGTAGTTATTCATAAAAAATGTGATTTTAATGGCTTCACTTCTTTGCGCGATCACCCCTTCTGGTGTTTTTCTGAATTCTGAGGGTATACATACCTACGCCAAGAGACATTTATGAAAAGGCAAACAAACAATAAAAACTTTTACAAAGTTTTAAATGTTTTAAACACAAAAGGTTTTCCCCCTTTTCCAAACAAAAAAGAAGTTTCGAAATACGTACGATATAATCAAACAGGTGGGGTTACGGCCACAGAAACTTTTGATATTCAGTCTTAGAAATATTGAACATTTGAGGTTTCAAACTTCATTCAAAGTAGCGCGTAATTGAACACAAAAGAAAACAATATCAAACCAAAACAAATTCATTTCTTGGCTTCGCGTCATGTCAACGAGGAGGAATTGCCAGGGGTCTCTGTGTCAATTGTTTAAAACGATTCATTGTTACGAACCAGCCTGAACTGGTTCCATTAAAGTTGGACTTCAAATACATTGTTTATATCACAGTCGTCAATCTGTCAAGCATTTGTTTAAATTCAGTATTCACGAATCTTTAATTTCGTGGAGAATCTAGAATCAATTTTCTCCCTCCCTTTTCAATCAATAATGAGCGTCATAGTAAGTTACCCACTAACTCCCTCATAATTCTAAGAGTTGGTAGCGTCGATCCAAGCTAGATTCATTAACATCTGATAGATAACTATCAATTTGTAACGATTACGTTACAAAATGTCACAATATCACCCTTATGTAACCCCGCATTACAACAGTGTGATCGGTCTAAGCTCAATATCCTCTCTCCTATAGAGACTGGCTCTATATTGGACATCGTTACAATCCTGATGGAAAGCAATGATCAGGTCTGGGATGGGACACTCTTGTCTAGAAACTATTAACTATTGCATCGAAGGTGTTAAGATTGTGTACATTCCACACAAACACAATTCGGAACGTAGAAGCAAAACGCTGCCGTACCATGAAAAAACACCATATATTTAAAAAACCACTTTTGAGAAATCACAGTTATTCCCTTATTATTTATTAGAAACAGTGTATACTAAAAATGCACTTCTCAGCATAATTGTAAGTCTTCATAAAATTATGTAAATGCCAGTAGATGTAACCATGTGAGGTCCTCATTTATGAGTGTTACCACAAACAACCTAACCTGAAGATACAGCGTAATGTATAACACGGCAGAACGTTTAGCACCACCCTCAACGGCGTCTCACTGTTCTGTGGTAGAAGGGAAAAGCAGGAACTAGATCGTGGAGGTTCCTGAGCACTCTCTAAAGGGTCCAGTACACAATGGCGTATGCTGGCCCACTACAGGCAATCGCTATTGTGTACAGGGGGTGATGGTGCATAGTGGCGGACAATAAGGATGATGACAGTTTTTTAAATTGTATATAAATTAAGAGTATGCTAATAGTAAAGCAATTTTCTAAAAGTAACAGGATATGTAAAGTAATGATCGCAGATCATTACTTTCGGAGTTACAGGGATTTAAAGAGTCAGATTTGTGGCGCTGCCGCGGATCCCTGAAAAACGCTATATACAAAATGACACGAACTAATGACGTCGTTGGCTCACTGATCGTTACAAACAAAATCACTAATATCTTTGTTATTTGTGCGTTTATGTTTATAGTTCATTTATTAAAAAATGTCACATTTAATGTAAGGAAGCTAGAACTGTATGAATTTTTATCTAATTACGATAAAAAAAAAATTGATAAATGAAATTTTATAATCTTATTTATTTTGCAAATATCCAAACATTTTTTTTGGTTTTTTTTGTATAAATTAGTTAACATTGACCTTATTTACCCGAATGTATCATAAAAATCAATTTATTCAAACCTAGTCCCTATTGTCGATCGTGGTGGTGATCACAAGCCATTGTGTACTGGAAGCTTTATGTATGTACGTTGTACCCAGTGTGTCACCGACCTGCGGGTCAGGCTTCACGCGGATGGTGTACTGGTCGCTGAAGCCCGCCACGCCGCACACGAAGCACACGCGCTCCTCGGCGGGCGGGTCGCGGCGCGCGGGCGAGGCGGGCGACTTGCCCGCGATCACGGCGCCTGCGCCCGCGCCGCCGCCGCCTCCGCCCGCGTTCAGCGAGCTCTTTATGTACGCCTTCGCCTTTTCCATTGCCGCGAAACTGTAACAAAGGAAACATACTATGATTATTCGGCTCAAATAACAATGTTAAGTTGGTTTGTGTACGCTTCAAACACTCGCAACTTTTTTTACATAATCATCATATTATCAGCCGATGAACGTCCACTGAAAGACATAGGCCGTATGGACTTCCAATCATCACGATCCTGAGCCGCCTTAATCCAGCGGATTCCTGCGACTCGCTGACTGACTGATATCGTCAGTCCACCTGGATGGGTGTCGACTAACATTGCGCTTTTTAGTAGGGTTGCCATTCCAGCACCTTGGGACTCCAACGCCCACCCATTGCCACTTCAGTTTCTCGAATCGTTGAGCTATGTCGGTGACTATTCAATTTAATACATAATATACCTACTTAAAATATTATAAAATCTATTTTTACGTATTTTTTTCAATAAATTAGGTAGGTACAGTAAATATAACAAATCTAATACGTAATTACGAGCATCTTCACAACCCATATTCGGCCTACTGTTGAGCACGAGTCTCCTTTCAGAATGAGAAGGGTTATTCGTAGTTAGTATGTCATAGAAATTGTGTCGGACCAACTACCTATTTCAGACGCGGCTGTTTCTAAAACTAAAGGAGTAGATCGGACTTCCAGATTGTATTATAGTCGGATCGAGTCTTTTTGCTATCATTCGTTTATCCACTTTTCGTGATAAATTGTGAACGATTATGGTAAGTATATTAAAAAAAAACTTTGCTTGTAAAATGATTAGGAGATGAAATATGTCACGCGAAAATGTTAATAGAACGGGGTGGAATAGGAGTTGAAACTTTACATCGATTTTCACGCGGACGAAGTCGCGAGCGTCCGCTAATAATGAATGAAAATACAATACATTTATATGTATATAGTTTGTGAGTGATATATTACTTTAAAAAAATATTCCCTGCAAAAAATATAATAATAAAATGATAACGCTGGTCCGGGGATAAAGAAGACAGATTGCCAGGAATTCGCGGAAAAGCAAATTAATTTTCTTGTTCGTTTGATAAAGGAATTGTATAATTTTTAAATTATAAGAAATTGTCTGTAATCTAAGTACAACGTAAGTAATAATATAGATAAAGTATATTAAAATTATCTTTATAGCTCCGATAATAGCTTGTCAGCGGCATCGCTCTAACTTAAGATAATCTAAAAACTAGATTTAACTTAATATTTAGATACTATTAGACAGGATGATAGCAAAGTTAATCTGTACTTATTCATCCAATTTCGTACGTTGATATTATCTAATCGATGGAGAAAATGGTCTGTTTTTTTCTTTTGTTAGCTTGTGATACCTACACGCAGGCTTTGCAAAATATTTTTTTTCATTCGTAGACTTTTCCACAACTGGACGTGGATAACGCAATGCAAGTTAGCCTTTGACTGATCTCACCTGATGGTAAGTGATACAGTCTAAGATTGAAGCGGGCTAACTTGTTAGGAGAAGAATGAAAATCCACACCCCTTTTCGGTTTCTACACGACATCGCACCGGAACGCTAAATCGCTTGGCGGTACGTCTTTGTCGGTAGGGTGGTAACTAGCCACGGCCGAAGCCTTCCACCAGCCAGACCTGGACTAATTAAGGAAATCTCAATCGGCCCAGCGAGGGATCGAACCCAGGACCTCCGTTTTGTAAATCCACCGCGCATACCACTGCGCCACGGAGGCCTGCAACGTATTCCTAACACCTCGTTGTTCCGCCTACAGCCTGTATCCAGCCGGCTTCCGTTTATAGCAGGCGTCCACCGATCCGTATCGTACGTCTCGAGCGCATCGCATCAAACGGATTTTAGTATTCTTTGTATAGAAATTCAAACAAGTGCGTCCACTGATCCGCATCGCACGGTTTTTATCTACCGTAAAATTAAAAATCCGTTTGATGAGATGCGGCCGATACGTACGATGCGGATCTGTAGACGCCTGCCATGAATGTTCGTCTATCTATTGGGGCCTGGGGGGGTTGACCAATATTGCGTTTCTGATGGTTTCCGGTGCGGGGTCGACTTTCCAGCATTTTAGGACCCCAAAGTTCAACCGCTCTTCGAACTACGTGCCCTGCTTTAGCGTTTCTACATGTTGAGCTATCTGGGTAGATTAGATTTTTCTGCGAATTTATTCATTCATATAAAGAGACTACAATTAACAAATTAAATTTTTTTAACAGAGCACCAATTAGCAGGGCATGCAAGGAACACTTAAATTTTTAAAACTAGAATTTCTTTTATAAACTGAACGAAGTAAGATTGATAAAAGGGACACTTATATCTAGAACTCTATCTGTACAATAAATTGTAAAACAATACCCACAATAATAATTTCACTACATGTCCACGTGAACATTAGATATATACAATATACATGTCATTATACGGAGTGCTCGGGAGTATTTTTCATAACTTCAAGGTGTTGACAAGTCGACAAAGAGGAGCCGAAATGTGTAACAATTTTTTTTAACAGAAAAAAAAATCTTTTTATGTGTTAAATATAAACTAACTCAAACAATTCCGGCTATCCATGTAACACACGCCTTTATTAATCCTTTGCATTTTAAAATACGTAATCGTAGTGGTAAGACTGTCGATATCGACGAGACATAGAGGAGCCGAACTGTGTAACAATTTTTTTTTAACAAAAAAAAATCTTTTTATGTTTTCATATAAACTAATTCAAATAATTCCGGCTATCCATGTAACACATGCCTTTATCTATCCTTTGCATTTTAAAATACGTAATCGTAGTGGTAAGACTGTCGATATCGACGAGATGTTGCAACTGGCACTCCGCACTTCACTTCTAAGCTCTTCATGATATTCATCAATGAATAAGTTTAGCTAGGTCATAATATAAGAATGCAATAGAAGGGACACAATTTAAGGTCTATTTACAAAAAAAAATATTTTATACTCCGAAAATATTCAATAATTTTCCTTAAAGAATACAACTCTACAGTTATATGGGAAATGCTCCCGAGCATCCTGTATATATTTTTTATTCATAATTGAGGTTTTATGATATGAGAGTAGATAAAATCCAATATAAGCGCAGCGATATATAAAATCGATGGCATTAATACTGATCCCTGAGCGCCAACAGAGGGCAACGACACGCGGATGATCGATGCGGGACCGATAAGCTCTCGATTATTGATTTACTGATAAACGTATACACGGTGTGACGCAAGTAATGAATAACCTTACATCTGCACATTTGGAACTGTTAACCTCATTCCAACCATAAGGTTGGAATCCATAAGGATTCCATGATGACAAATATATTATCGTTTCAAATTACTTACAGTTGGCTCAATTAGGTAATGTAGTAGGTACTAAAGCCATTTACTGCAGTTTTTTTTCGTGATAAACTCATATAAATTCAAAAAGTATTATTTTAATTACATTTTATTCAATTAATCGGTCAAACTGTGTTAGGGGTGGGTACAACAATAATCCAGGAGCGGAGATTGAACCCATGATCTCTCGGTGTTGAGTAAAATCTTATTAAGGGTGCAACTATTAAGGCTTCAGTAGGCTAATTCACTATCTTTGACGTATGCTAGTTGATATGTACGAAATTATTATTCTATGTAACAAATGTCATCTCGTGCCTACTGACAACTCTTCGTGGATATCATACAGTAGGTAGATGGCATTTCTCAATTGATTTGACGTTTATTTTAATAGGTTCTTATAAAAGACCCAATTAATGAATAGGCCAGCTGGCCTAGCAGGTTTCGATTCTATCATAATAATTAATGCATATTGTATGCCATGATATACACTTATATATGTGCTAATTACATAACCTACTTCCATTTATAACTTAATTTTAATAAATCAACTTAATTAGGTAGTTGTGTGAAAGCATCTAATAATAATCTATGTCTATTAACAAATCCATTATCTTGGAGGAAAATTGATTAACGTTAAGTGTTACACGTTTATTATTATCATCACGCCTAATGAGATAGTAAATGATTGACTAGTTTTATCAAACCTGAATGGAATGCATTATCTGAAAGTGAGAGTAAAAGAGGTTCATATATCTTTAAACCGAAATCTATATATAAAAAGGACATCAAAATAAATACGTTTTGCCAATAATAAATATAGGAAAAAATTGATTAATGTTGCTTCTAACAAATATAAAGCCTGTACGGCGTTTTTATTATACTTATGAGGTTCGCTGTTTTTTGTGTGTGTCCATCATTAACATTTGGAGGATTTGTCTTTGATTTAAAAATTTAAATCCTTAAGAGAAAACTCATGATAGTTTTCCGTTTTATACATATATACATGTATAAGTACTAGTAGACGCCGCGTGGTTTCACCCGCATGATTCACGTTCCCGTAGGAATATAGCCTATAGTCTTCCTCGATAAATGGGCTGTCAATCACTGAAAGACTTTTTCAAATCGGACCAATAGTTCCTGAGATTAGCGCGTTCAAACAAACAAACAAACCCTTCAGCTTTATAATATTAATATAGATTGTCTTCCGAAAGTCTTTCTAGTATTTTGAAATCGTCTTCCATTATTATCAAAGTTTGATGGCAACCATCAATAAGTAAGGAAAGGTTAGTATATAATAATGAATGTAAAGTTTTTATTTCTAAATTAAAGGTATTCCAAAGTCTGCAATCAGCCAACAGTCATTATCACAAAATCCATCGTCAGACGATTCTGTATACCTATGTACTTGCGTTTTCAGTTTAGGACATAACAGGACGAAATTCAGGGGGTAGATTAAAGACCCCCGAGTGTTGTCCGCCGATAAACCCTACACCCTTTGTACGAAATGCGTACGCAAATAATAATTACATACTGGTAGGTACGGTAGGAGTCCATGACAAAAATTGTTATTTCTGGACATTCCTGCAATATTAAATCAATATAGCTCAGCGTTAAATTATTCAAATAAAATTTCAATGTATTGCTACCAGAAATTAACAAGCCTGCAAAATTTCATTCATAATTTTAGAAAAAGAGGTCAGATTGTTTCCATGATTTGAATTTCTACTGAAGAAATTTTGCATAATATAGAATTGTTTGTTTGAAACTTTATGTCAAAAATAATAGTATAGCAACAAACAGGGGCGCAACTTAATGCCTTGCCCCTTTCTATCAAGATTTGAATAAATAAAAAAAGTATAAAATTATATTTTAAATAATTTTATATTTTTTATTTTTATTTAAATTAGTAATTAGTAACTACCTACAAGTATAAGTCATTTCTCAACACTCAAGCAGCAGCTTGTGATAACGAAATGCAAGCTGAATATATAGTAAATAGCATAGATATGAAACAAATAAATACTTATGTTTATGAAGTGTATGAAAGTATTAACAGTATTAACCTGCAACCTGATGGGTTTTCCCAAGAGTGACATTTCAGAGAGCACTGAAGGTAATATGGTGCACTACTTACGAAGATTAAATAAGGGATTATGATAATATTTATAAACGACGAAATTATGATATATGAAAAGATCCTGAGATTTAACTTGTGCGTAATCCAATTTATAAACAAGTAATATTAGTAACTCCAAGTGAGAAAGTAATTTATTCTGTGATTTTTTTTCTTATTATGCTTAATTGAATAAGTAGATAATCCACGTATTGCTAAACAGTATCACAAAAGATAATTGCGGGACACTTATGATCAATAATAGAAAAAAAAATTAAATAATGTTGTGCAAAATGGCAGGCAGGTCACCTCCTCCCAGATGATAAATCCGGGTCAGTACGTGCCTCGAGGCTTAGCCACCTTGCTTGGATAAGGCCCGGGGGATCTTGCTCCCCCGGTCATTTTCTTCCAGCCCCTTTCGGGGCTAAGGCCTTGTGACCTATGGGTCGTCTTGAGTGTCAGTCCAGTTGACCCACGCGGACTGCGATTGCTCGCTATCTTGCACTGGGGCGGTGTCATATTCAGTGTTGTGCCCCGCGCGGACTTCGATATCATCGCTGTCACGTTGGCCTATTAACTATTTTAGGCTTTATTCTCCTTCTTTATCGCTACACTCTTGACAGTGGTCGTGGTCGTTATTTGGGTGTGGTGGCAAGCCTCACAATCCGTCGCCATTCATCTCGTAATGTGGCTCTCCTAGCACGTTCGTGGAACGAACCATGGAGAGCGGTTTTCACTTAGTCAGTCTAGCGGATTGGTGACCTACCACGCGCTTTGGGCCATCCACCTTTCCTTGCACCACAAGTCATGGAGTGTCAGCGCTTCGTGTGATATGTCCCAAGAAAGTGCGTATGCAACATTGGACTATGAAAGAAATTACTGTGGTCTTTATTATCATCCTATTAAACTAAACATCAAATCATTTGACAAAATGTCATTTACCTACTGTGTGATATCCACCAGTAGGCACCGAATGACATTTTTACATAGAATCTCAATTTCGTATATGTCAACTAGCATACGTCAAGGATTGTGAATATGCTGAAAAATGACGACCTCTGTGACGTAGGTTCCAGTTTTGGCCACCGGGTCAGAAAAGTTTGTGGGACTAAACAGGGATGGTTTGTTTAATACTGCAAACTGTAACATATTGCGTGGTTACCTTAGGCGACGTGCAGTCATACGACAGACGGATAGCCAATACAATAGGTGTATATGCTTGTACCGCCAATTGCAGGCTTTGGTATTGTTATGGTTAGTTTAAGCAATACAGAGCCTTATTGTTTTAGGAGCAAACGGGAATATTGCTCGCATATCTGATATCATACATATGCCGATGTTGATATAGGATTTGGTTATATACTGGCAGAGCTGGGTATGTATGGATCACATATAGGGATTATTCCTTTTGTGACGTACGATATAATACTACTTACGTTGCTAAATAACCATGAAACGCAGACAAAGGAGAAATGATTTTGGTTGGAAATAATCCTATCTGCTCATAGCAAGCATCTACTGAATTTGTAAAATAATTGGATAATATACCAGGGAACCTGGGTAGGTAATATTTCGATGCACCCAGTGGCGTGCATAAGGTAGTCCATCAGGGTATGCACTAGTAAGAGTGGCGTGCACAAGGTTGACAATCAGGGTATGCACTAGTAAGAGTGGCGTGCATAAGGTTGTCGATCAGGGTAAGCACTAGTAAGAAAAGATTAATCAAACTGGGAAAATCATTTAATAAGCATTATGAAAACAACTCTTAGGGTATGCAGTACTTTAATGCATGTATGAAGTGCACGCCACTTAATGCACCACCTAAAAACTAAAACCCACTCGGACTTGAAAATATTTTTCATGGAAAGCCTAAAGTAAAAAAGGTCGGTGCACAATAAAACCAGATTTCGTGACGCCGACTGACCTACTAAACTGCTGACTCGGCCAACTTATTAGCTAACATGTAATACTTTGATACTTGAAAACATTTACAACTTACAAACAGCTGAATCTTTTGCGTCTAATATATATTTTAAATACGAACAATATTCCTGTTCCTCTCTAATTAGTTGAAAATTGAAATTGATGAATTGATTTTGCCTGATTGAATACATGAATTTTGATTTGATACTAATATTATAAAGAGGTAAAGTTTGTGGTAATAAAGGGTTGTAACCTCTGAATCTGCTAAACCAATTTTGAAAATTCTTTTACCATCTGAAAACCACGTTATTTGTGAGTGTCATTGGCTATATATTATCAACGTATACACACGGGACCGTGACCTACGCGTGTGAAACCGCGGGGCGTTGGCTAGTAAGAAATATTAGTTTAACTTAATCCATTAAAAAAATAATAAGATAGAAACAAATCCCAAAACAAATAAATCGTCTCGCCCCCGCACTGTGCACATAATGTGTTGGTAGTTGGTACAAACCAATTCATCTAATGTTCGTGAACTCGAGTTAGCAACTGAGTTCCCATTTCTAGTTGCGTAATGATTGATGCAATCCAGTTTGAACCGGTTTCGCTCGCGGGCGCTACCACACTGAATATAAATTCATTCATAATTACAATCCAATGCTCAAGTACTCGTAATATCAGTGTAACATGTTTGCATCTTTAGTGACCTAATCACCTGAATAACTAAGTATTACTGAAAAAGCCTAAAGTCTAAGCGTTGTGGTTCATAAATGGCTATTTCTCTAAATCAGAGACTTCCTTGATCTTTCAACTTCGCAGACGCAATTATTGGTAAAATTAATCATTTGTATAATAAAAACACTGTCACACTAAAGAAACGTTCCGATTTGCTTGTCTGGAAATTATACTTAGTCGTAAATAAGTGGGTATGCTAAATCCTCGCTGTGCCTCGCAGTTTCACTCGCGTACAATTATCGCGTAGCCCAATGTTGTATAGCCCAGAACTTTCCTTAATTAATGGACTTTTAATAATATAAATAATGATTAATTTAAAAATGTTGGAAAGTTATCAATTCGAAACAATTTTAATATTAACGCATTAAAACAAACTCTTCGGCTTTAAAATCTGTAAAAACCGGTAAAAAAAAATCGTGTTAGCTATATACCATTTATATAACCAATTTGGCTTAAATTGGGAGGAGACGGACATTTTTTTTTTTAGTCTCTCATTATTCCTGCAATCTGTCGTGAGACATTCAGCGGGATTTTAAGTATTTGAATTATGGCTTGTTTGGTGCAAAATCCAGTGATTTTCCCAAATAGGTATAATAATGTAGTGTCTATTTCATAACATCTTGTGGTGTCCGGTCTCTTGAGCTTTTTGAAAGTTGTACCACCACGGACATGGGATACTTTTTACCCCAGGGAAGGGGTAGGGTAGGTTAAAAGTAAGTACACATAAGTCAAAGCGAAGCGCTAGTATTACAATAAATTAGTGTATTTTGGCCAGTAGACGAGTAACTTAAGTCAATTAATTTGATTGAAAGGAGAAAATGTTGAAGGGGACCGCGCCGCGACAGCGAAGTAACCCTTTTTCCCAATCAACGAATAAAGCCCGATGTAAATAAAACGAAGTTTATATGCAATCAAATGGGTATTTATTTGATTTTATTATCGAAACGAAATATAAACAAAAACGGATGAAGCGAAAGCTTTTTATTTTCGAGTTGAAATATAATGGGCATCAATATTCGAATGTCGCGGAAACATAAATACGAGTGGAAGCGAAATAACGTGGACTATGGGTAGGTTCACCATTTATAATGATTCTCTTGTACATGTCCGATTTTAAAATTAACTTTAAATTGAGATTCGGTGTTCTGGTTTACATTTTGACAGCCTCCGGGGCGCAGTGGTATGCGCGGTGGATTTACAAGACGGAGGTCCTGGGTTCGATCCCCGGGTGGGTCGATTGAGATTTTCTTAATTGGTCCAGGTCTGCCTGGTGGAAGGCTTCGGCCGTGGATAGTTACCACGCGATTTAGTTATCAAGCGATTTAGCGTTCCGGTACGATGTCGTGTAGAAACTGAAAGGAGTGTGGATTTTCATCCTCCTCCTAACAAGTTAGCCCGCTTCCATCTTGGACTGCATCATCACTTACCATCAGGTGAGATTGTAGTCAAGGGCTAACTTGTAAAGAATAAAAAAAAAAATTAATTAAGGCAATGAGTCAAGCAACATGTAGCTAAGCCCGTATTCGCACTTACCTACACTCGTACCTACGTCACATTTCAACGGACTTTTGGTTTAGTACACTAGGTTTTGGTTTAGTTATTATCGGGATATTTTCTTGATGTACCTATATTTTAGTTGATATTCCTATGTAGGTATTTAAATTGATTTCCTCAACCATCTCATTGTACCAATTTCCAGATCTACAATGCGTATTGTTATTAACTAGAATGTTTATTTTGACATCAATAAAACCAGTACCAGCTTTTTTAAATCCAGAATGGCATCTCTAGTTGTGGGCGAAGTAGATTCGGTGTACAGTGCGGCCCCACCCTTCCCTCGAAGCACGAACGGTTATCCCATGGGCACAGAGCACCTCGACAACAGATGTAACTAATGTACCTTCGATATAAATAATTTTTCTTGGAAATTACAATAGACTACAGACTTTGGTACTTGTGATTTTCATTCTATTCTTTTAATTAATAACTACATTTTTTTTTTTTGCAAATATTTAATGTTGCAATGCTGTAATCAACATCCAAGTGTTAATGATTTATTAGTATTGCTGTTTTTGATAGAATAGGTGTGGATGTTCATTCTCCTCCTAACAAGTTAGCCCGCTTCCATTAAGTATTGTTGTGTTGATACTCATAATACATTACCTTTAGGTGAGATTGTAGTCAAGGGCTAATACATATGTATAATACATATGTAAAGAATAAAAAAATCTAATAACATCATAATATGTATTGTGTAGAATAGGTGAATAGATGAACAATAAATAATAATTTCTGCTAAGATAACACTAAACACTGTAACAATATCCTTCATAGGTTAAAAAAAAGTTTTAGAAAAGTTTTAGAATTGGTTTTTATTGGACTTTGAAAACATGACTGCATGGATTTATTGGTTTTCCTCAGAGAATAGCATAATAAAATTGTTATTATGTCCATAATAAACTTTGCTTCTATTCAATATTAAAGTAACTGAATACAATTTCATTGTGGACAAACAGAAAAGTTCCAGATGTGATACAAGACATAGAATATTATAATATTTTGTATTGTTTACAAGGGTAGCCGGGTTTCTTGTTGAATTTAGTTGTCTATTAAACTATCTAACAAAAAAATATTTATATTATACCTCTGCAATACGATTGCTCTGTATAAAATTCACCTCGCCTATACGGAAAACGTTGACTGAATATTATTTTTGTCAATACACTTTTAATGCGGGGTCGCTACACTCGGCCGACCGGCGCGACACGGCGCGAATGTGATTCGCCAATCGGAATCGCTATCGACATTTTTCCGATTCAAATATGTAGTAAAATACTAGCGTTCTTATGCAACTTTGTCAGCCCTTATTTATTTATTTTTCTTATTTCCCGTGTCATTAAAAAGTTTCTTTAAAATTATGATGTACATTTCTGGAAACATTTTTTGTGATAGTTATGTACCAGAACAAGCAGAAGATCCACTTGGTGAGCGAAAAACAAAATTATATAACAAAGCAACATGTAACTGAGCGAGCGACACGTATATCAATCCACTGATGTGCTCTTTAACCTGAGGCGAAGGTATTATTTAGTCTCATTCGGCGTTATTTATAAACAGTAATACATTAGGTTTACATTACATTGAAGAAATTGAGGTTTAAATCTTAATCCATTGAAATCCATGAATATGGGGAATAGTTTCTGACATTTGATCCACGTCTTGAAGTATCAGATTATGGATATATTTTTTTAAAAAGATTATTTGCCATATCTTTTAAATCCTACTAATATTATAACCGAGAAAGTTTTTATGGATGTTTGCATGTTTGTTACTCTTTAACGACGCGTGGCAACCCTTCGAACAACACTATTTAATTTGAAACTTCAAGCGAAGGGTTGCCATGAAGCTAAGTGTCTGGCAATTGGGGATATCATTTCTCGTATTATGCCGCTAAAAATATCATACTTAGACGTTTGAGGGCTTGGATCCTTAAACCTGCTAAACTATACCAAAGCCACCACGGTCCAAACTCCATAATTGACTTCCGTACTTACTTAAGGTTGGAGCATGACCCGACAAACTTTCAGCTTTAATAAAATGACGAAGGTCTGGGGTTCACGAGCTCACCGTATACATATATTTAAAATCAAAGAATTTTATCCAATCGTATACAAAATCGTTTTATTTCGGTGATCAAGTCAGGTACAGGCGGATATGCATACAAGAACGTAACAAAATGGTGTGAGTTTCGTTCTAAATCAATTAAAGTGAAATGACGCTGAGAGCGTGTCTGTCTGTAATGAACGAAATTCGACACGACACCTTTTTTTTATTTCAACCGAGTAAAATTTTGAATTCATTCATGTGAAAACTTTAGTTTCTATTACACCGCACGTGTTTTTTTTTTGTTTTTCGAGTCAGTCAAGTTGAATTCTATTTAATTTTAACGATCACTGTGGCGCTGTTGTGTACCTACACGTTACGTTATGGCTGGATGGTCGTAAGTTCGATTTCCAGTTCAATTTCTAGCATAATTTTGGCACTTCGAGGTGTGATATTAATTGTATTTATATGCGAAAGGTCAATCATCACAAAATCACGAAAACCGATTCACGTAAAAACATGAAGTTTACACTTAGTAGACGTCCGCTAAAAATGGATTTTGCAAGAGAACCGGATTAAGGAGGTTATTGCGGACGAAGCCGCGAGCATCTGTTAGTAATCCATGTAACTGATTTAGTGAGAAACGGAAATGTGATTATAATAAAAAAAAAATGAAAACCTTGATTAACTGTAGAGATTTAATGCCGCCAAATGACCTAGTTTTGTAGTTTGAGGAATTCGGTAAGTAGGTACTAAAATTTATCAAGCAATTTAGACCGGATTTATATTTATCATATCGTGGATGTGTATCCTGTTACGAGAGACGGGCTGGAGCCGGGGTTGGGTTCATATAATATAATATTATTGTGTGCAAGTAAACACGGCGGTATACAAAATATAATCTTAGCCTATTTTAATATAGAGTTGGATAAATAACTCAAATTATTTTACTTGGCACCTCATCACATACCTAGTACGTGTCTAAAAAATTTCGTGGAGCTCATTATTATACCAAGTTCGCAATATAATTATTAATTATAATTCTACATTAAGTAACTAAATTTAGAATAATTATATATATAACATACCATACAGTATTAAACTGTATCTTATTATTATAGCATATTCCTCGTATAACCTACAGCATTTTTTTTTCATTCTTTACCCTTGCCCTTGCCCTTGACTACAATCTTACCTGATGGTAAGTGATGATGCAGTATAAGAAAGAAGCGGGCTAACTTGTTCGGAGGAAGATGAAAATCCACACACCTTTTCGGTTTCTACACGACATCGTACATGCACACGCTAAATCGCTTGGCGTTACGTCTTTGTCGGTAGGGTGGTAACTAGCCACGGCCGAAGCCTCCCACCAGCATAACCTTCAAATTCCGTTTATCAGTGAGAGCAATATGTTTGTTTTGAATCTTTAATAGATACAACTTTCTTATATTTTTACAAGTCCAGGGCTATGCTCGGATTTTTCCTCTACCTCACACACCCGGTGAATCCACTAAGACGCTAAGATTCGTGGAACTTTATTATTTCACAATTATAAAACAGCTTTTACTTTTTTTTATTTTTATAAAACAGTAGCGATATGTGAACTCTAAACTCATATTGAAACTACAGCAAAGAGGGTTACAAAGGCGCCTTAGTCTCGTAAGAGCTCTCACAAACTTAGAGCCAGGTTCACATTAAAGCGACTTGGGACACCGACACTTAACCAGAACTGCAAATAGGTATCATCTAGATCTAATTATCAAGTTGATTGCCGTGACACAGTTTTGAGAAAACTGCGTCGTTTCTCATAACAGAAATTACTTTACGATTCTAGTGAAACACTCATAAAAGGCCGACGATAAATCTATCGGATGTGAAAGATACACATAAAACATTCATTAAAATGTTAATCGCCGCAAAGTATGACTCAAAACGAGTAAAAATTACCTACAAGCCGCACTCGCAGCACGTCACCGCGTCCTCAATGTTGATGACATGAGATTAACTTGCGATGCGCTTCGGCATCTGCCATGTCGTAGGTCATGGGCTATCAGCCAATAATAGCGAGATAAAAACTAAAACTCCCATCGAGCCGTTCTCGACTCCGTCACCTTACAATAAGGCTCAAATCAGCTCGTACGATATCAGAGTAAATGAATTGTTTTGAGTTTATTTACTAAACAAAGCATTTGCTACTCTAACGTTATTGCTTGTAGGTTTATTTTCCGTCGTCATTATCGAGATAAATGCGCGCCGGCGTGCGGCACATGACTTTCAATTTTAATATTATATCTAAACAAGTTAAAGTTCATATTAGTTTGATAAGATTTTATGTGAGTGGTCAATGAATTAATTCTGTTGGCTGGCTTCAATGAGTTGTTTTATAATGACATAATTTTGTGATTTAAAATTATAATTCTTGTAATGGTTCTTAAAAGATTCATGATTTGTTGATACCCGCTACTTTGTGCGCGCCGTTTTGGTATTTTTTTCGCATAATAAACGATCTGTTTCTACGTTCGATCTCTATGAAATGAAATAAACCCTAATTTGCTCCAGCTGAGACAATCGCATATAAGTAATAATTCTGAACTCGACAAAACCAAATTTAGGTAAAGTGTCTTTCAGATAGCATGAGTATGGTGACAGTTGCCTTAGGACGTTCATAATACGTAGGCACTAATAACGTACATCGTGGCAAACTTAAGAGTTTAACGAACTGTCTCCGTACCCATGCTATCTGAAAAAGACTATAGTTAATTAGTTAGGTAGGTAAGTAGGTATAACCGACTAGCTAAATGACAATTACTCGTTAGGTCAAACTGTTTTATAGTTACTACTAATAAAATATTATAAATGAAATTTAAATATAGATAAACATTAATTTATGCAATTATGCAGTTTGTGTTTAAAATAGATATTTTATTGCCAATATTATTTACGATTAAACTCGAAATTATTTCATTAGTAATGCTAATTTTGATATTTAAGATTATTTATTTAAAAAATTGATATCTAGTTATTCAAAGAAAGAAAGTTAAGTCAATTTATTACTTTGAATATCTAGATATTCAAAGTAATAAATTGACTTAACATTCGTATTTCAAAATGTAGGTAGGACCTACCTTGAATTTTACACTCGCAATTTAGAATTTTATGTATTAGGATAACTTATTTTATTTGATCGACCCTTGAAACCTAAAAAGCAACCACAGTCAACTTCATAATGGCCTTCCGAAGCCTCCCACCAGCCAGACCTGGACCAATTAAGAAAACCTTAGGCCCAGCCGACGATCAAGCCTAGGAGGCCGTCAAAATGACTGCCAACCGCCATTCCATACCAGAGCCTATTTAAAAAATATGAAATCCTAATTTGACCCGTGCTGGGAATAGAACTCAGGAGCTCTCTTTTAAGAACCACAGCACTACCAACTGCGCCAGATAGGTCGCCAAAGTCCTATATAGATATACATAATACACTATTGACTTGGCACATATAACAGGGAATATATCAACGTCAGCGCGGCTGTACGTATTTGCGTTGGTGCGTGCGCTATGTGCAAATCAATCATACAAAACCTATGTACAGTGTACATACGCGATGTGTTTCGTAGCGGCCTCCAACTATGTACAATGTACATACGCGTAGATAGGAATATATTATACACAATAGCTCGCCTGGCTGCCTCTGATCAAAGTATTGAAACTTTGAAAGTGATACCAGAATATGATATCTTTGTGTCAGTAAAATCTAACGGAATAGAAGCAAAAACATGAAATTGGTGCTGGCGATGAATAAAGTTATTTTTCGCAAGTATTTAGGACAAGCTAGTAAATGTTTATCTTGAATTATGACTGTGCAAACGAAGATGAAGACGCGATACTTATTTTTAAAAGGAATGGTTGTTGTAAGTGATCCCTAAAGACTGAAGTGCTCTTAAATGGACACTAATAGCTATAAAATTTTTAATTAATAACAGCGATAAAATACTGTTAACATAAAATATTTATCATGATATTTTCCGATGGATGTCGACAGTTATAGACCTTCGGGACCTTAGGATTTTATAAACATCAGAGTCCTGAGCTGTAAGGCCTCACGAATACGAAATTCTTTCACGTAAATTATATTGAAAACAATGTTATTTTAAAATTAGATGCAAATATCCATGCTTCATAACACCATTAAAACTATGCTGAAAATTACGATAATGATATTTGAGGCTATTAAATGATGAGATAGATACCTACTTCATACCTACTATTACGATTTTAAGCAGAATAATTCGCAGTGAACCATACTATTCAAAGGGATACATCAACGTCACCACCCTTCCTATTTTGCATACAACCATTTAGGTAGTTACACACCAATCTATCTAATTGATTTCGTCGGCGTGGTGTCACGTCAAACACTCGCGTCTCGCGTATATATAAATACGAGTAGGTACACCACCTACCTACAATATTCGATATTCCCCAATCTCACGCACCTACATTTGTTTACAGACGATACAGTTGAGCTGGGTTGCGGCCAGAGAAAGGAGAAATGTATGTTTCCAATTTGCTTTCACGCTCGTAATGTTTGACGCGTTATTTACAAATGACTGGCTGAATGCGTCAGCAAACGCATAAAGTTCTATAGGTCATGCTAATTTAGAAAAGTTCGTAGCGCGAACTAAATCTGTTTTCTTTTAAGCTACTGCATAGCTTTTATCGCGGTATTTGAGTGCGGCGACCGAATTAAGAAATTCCGTAACGAAAATAAACCTAACACCCAAATCGTGTATCAAGTTAAAAATGCTATGCAATAGCTTTACCGCAGCAGTCCCCGAGTGCCACACGTATTTTTTTCTAATTTTCAAAGCATGTTTATTAAATCTAATCTAAAGTTTTTTTTTCCAGAAATAGTATAAAGCGCCTAGTGTCAGAAAGTCTCATGCATCGGAGAGCACAAAAAAGCCATAACCAAAACTACGACAAAGGCTTCACCCTTTTCATTCTAACAGGAGACTCGTGATCAACAATGAGCCGAATACGAGTTGTTAATGATGATAGAATATTCCCAAAGAAGTACTGTTGTGGACCTAATCTTATCTATGTGGAGGAATTCTTTTTTTTAATGAAATACAAACTTTCGCTCGAAAAAAATAGATGCCTATACATTCTTGCCTTCAAAATATTCAAACTGTAGGCAGGAAACACAGACGCCGGAAGGGCATTTCAAACTTTCGCTGTACGAATCAGAAACGTAGATGTAAAACGTTTAATACGCATTACCTGGATATCCATCACGTAAGCAGTTCGCGGCTACTTGCTGTTCTGAGGTAGAAACGGGAAAGAAAACAAAATGATGAAGTAATATTTACAGTAACTACGATAAAAATGATCATAACTATGTAACTTAAAAGTGAAACGCGTTTGATGCGCATACAATCTACTTTTTACAATTGAATTGAACGTTATCACAGCCATGTGCTGTTCATAAATAACTTAATATGCAAACATCTCTTGTGTTTGCTAATATAATAATATGCACATGCGTCAGTGCAGTCTTAACAGATTTAATGGAATATTAGGTACCTACCTACATCTATACTAATATTATAAAGAGGTAAAGTTTTTGAGGTTGTAGTCGGATAATTTCTGGACCGATTTTGAAAATTCTTTTACCAAATTATTTTGAATAGAAATCCCAGTTATTTTTGTGGGTGTCGTATAATATTATCAGCTTATTTTCACGAATTACGCGGATGTAACCGCGGGGCATCTGTTAGTCTTTTATACGTTGCTACTTATTATATATTTTTTTATAGAATATTAACCACAGACTTTTTTAGCGCATGGGATTTATGGGCGCATCATATACGAATCTGCCGATTACAATATTTTATGCAATAGAACGGTATGTATGGTAATGTACTTATGGTATGTAATACCTTACATATACGTTCGTTCTTATTTTTTTTATGTGACTAATATTCTCCCTTTTATTTAGAAGCTCACTAAATATTCTGATTTAGCGTGTGCTATGTTCGTACCTACAAAGGATTGGTTGGATTGAAATAAGACTTGTAGGATTTTAATCCACTCCTAAACGGTTGAAAGCTATTCAAGCATACATAGAGAGGCTGAAACGTAAACTCCAGATTATCTTAAATTAGCCGACGCTCCACGGTTTCAACCGCATAGTTCCCGTTCTCGTGAAATTACGGGGATAAAATATAGCCCACGACACTCGCTAATAATGTGACTTTCTAGTGGTAAAATAATTTTCAAAATCGATACAGTAAATCTAGAGATTACCCCCTACAACACAACAAACTTTATAATATTAGTATAGATGACATGAGCCATAAAAAGAAAAAAATTTGGTTCTTTATCAGGGTACATTTTAAGCAAAAGTCCAATAATTTTTAATTACGCGTAAAAATAATTACTAAAACAAGAACATACCGTTTATGCAGCGGCGGTACCTTTTTGACTAAGTAATCAAGTATGCCGAAAACAAATTGTTTTAAACTCAAACCGCCAGAGTAGTGAAATAAAACGAAAACTCTACCACGTTTAAAAACGTCGTAAAACTCTCAAGGAGTTTACCAAGAAAACCAATTTCGCTGGAAACCATTCCGCTGAGAAAATATCAGCCAGCGTATGTACTTACAAGGGACACAAATAAATGGAATCTTTTATTATATAAAAAGCTGAGAAGACTTAATAATATTGGCAAAAATACCAATATTTCGTTTATATTATCTTCAAATTATTAATCAAATATATATTTTTCAACTGAATATTTATTACGAAATCCATATATAAAATGCAAATTATAAAATATATAAACTTTCGCTGCTAAATCCCTAAACTGATTCAATAAATCCTTTCACGAAAGGAAAGCTATATTATAAGCGATTAACATAGGCCTATAGAAAATAAGGCATATGTTTCACAAGTATGACTCGTATATCAAAACGGAAAAATGATATATACTTAATTTGATGACAAACTTTATTGTACCAGCCGTTTAATACTAATGATAAACATCGTTTTGATGCTAAAACCAAATTAAAAACCAAATATCAAATTAAGTACATAAGTGTTTGCCACTTTCCTCTAATATCTGGCTCTATTATCAGACAAATATATAGGGATAACAATTAAAAATTTCAACAGAGAGAACCCAATTTGCCACTAAAATTTACATCTTTTACTTCGACAACTGACGACCGTTTTGACGGCCGCGTGGCGCAGTGACCCTGCTTTCTGCATCCACGGCCGTGGGTTCGATTCCCACAACTGGAAAATATTTGTGTGATGAGCATGAGTGTTTTCCAGTGTCTGTTTGTATTTATACATTATATGAGTATTTATATGTAGTATATAATTGTATATTAATATCATAATATCAACTATCTTAGCACCCATAACACAAGCTACTCTGTATGCTTACTTTGGGGCTAGATAGTGATGTGTATTGTTTAAGTATATTTATTATTTAAAAAAATAAAAAAAAAACTCAATGAAATGAAATTTATTTTTAAAATAAGTCCTTTTACAACGGTGCTGAGGACCCCGATTTAAGTTTTATAAACCTGTATCTTTCATACAACAGTGTTAAAAACTCCAGACTCCAGATACGAGGCACAGTTACGAGTATAAAATAATCCCCAAACATAAGCTCGAAACAACATCAAACGAGACGGCCGTGACGATAAAACTCTGTCCATAAAGCGTGTACCTCCAGTAAAATTGTTTATTTTTACTGCCCTATATCGCGATACCGTAGTCCGCTATCTTTATTTTATTTGGGTGATTAATATTAACTGTTGCTGAATTACCGATATAATCTGCTGAAAGGCGAAGCTGTAAATAAAATGGCCGAACGTGAAAATGTATACTATCAATTTATATTTTACTAGCGGGCGCCCGCGACTTCGTCCGCGTGGAATTCAGTTTTTTACAAATCCCGCGGGAAAGAGAGGTAGCCTATGTGTTAATCTAGAGTAAAATCTATTTTAATTCCAATTTCAGCCAAATCGCCACAAAATTGACAAAGTTTCATACAAAATGTCATCCCCTATTTGATCCCCTTGGGGATAGAATTGATCAAGACGCTTTCTTAGCGGATGCCTACGTCATAAACTCTACCTGCATGCCAAATTTCATCCCGATCCGTCCAGTGGTTTGGACTGTGCGTTGATAGATCACGTCAGTCAGTCAAGTCAGTTTGAGTTATATATATTTAGACTAGCGGAGATAAAATATGGCCTATGCTACTTGCTGATAATGTAGCTTTCCATTGGTGAAAGAGTTTTAACTTTGATATTCAGCGTTCAGGGGATGGACTTAAATGCGTGCGGTCTTAGGTTCAATCAGTATCCGTAACCTACTCTAATGTATCAATGGAATGGGATCTAAAGGCAATCGACTACCCTTTGATCACTTTTTTGTGGGTCTTTGTAATATCCTTTAAATTGGAATCTTCACACCAAAAAAAAACATTTCATTTAAAAAAAAACTTTGGCGGTGTATATGCATATTGTACGATACAATTAATCAAGAGAATCAACTGTTCATTTCGGGTTTTAGTCACAGTTAATACGTGCAATCGATAAAAAATCACTAAAGAACTTTCAAATATGAAAGTAAGCGAAAAACATACATTAATATTACAATACGTGTTATCTGATTTAAGCGTGACGTCACACAGCTTTCCCGATATAAGTTCGTATACACGAAGGTTACATGTCATATATTCGATATGTATGTAAAAATACGAGTATATGCTACATGTCATGTACTCGACTCGACGTGTATGTAAAAAGGGAGCGTGCCTGCGACGGGCGGTTGATCAGACCCATTAAAACCCCACGTCCATGGGAGACTTAATTCCGGATACATCAATGCAATCTACATACTAGAGACCGCGTACCGCTTGCTGGACCCTCGGCAATATTTTAAAATCTATCTGCTGGAAAACCTGGTCGGATACTCTTAATTTCATCTTTGGGAAGCGCTCTATTTTTTAATGATTAGAAAAATATATTAAACGTCTACGATTATAATCCAGTAAGCTTGAAACACATGCAATTTTGATTGATTATATGAAAACGTAAGTCGATTTGTGAACCAAAAGTAGAGTTTGCGTTTTTATTTATTTACCGGGTTAAGTACTTGAGGATTTTTAAGATTTTTTTTTATTCCCTGTTAGTTAGCCTTTGAATGTCAGTCTATGGCGGGCTGTTTATTTAACCCATACCTCTGACTATTACTTGACGGTACGTCTTTGCCCGTAGGGTGGTAACTAGACACGGCTAAAGCCTACCACTAGACCAAACCTAAACTAATTTAGATAATATTTAATCCTAAACTGGGAATCAAACCCAGGACCTCTTTGTTGAAAACCACAGTACTACAAACTGCGGCATAGAACTTGTCAAAATTGTAACATAAATCAATATCTAGACAAGGACTCAACGTGCAAAATCTACAATGGTCGTGCGACATTCTAACAATAATTTGGACAATAGCAAAGAAATAATAATACAACATCTGACTATAATGGACGAGTCGCAAAAAAAAATGATGTGCAAAATCCGTTTCGTGATGGCAAAATGCGGTTAACAATAGCGAAAAATTGTCATTGAATATTGTAATATAGGCCTCTTGCGAATCGTTATTTGGCAAGCCGGCCTTGGAGTGTGACGAAAACGGAGACAATGGCTGCGAGCAACCTAAAAAGCAATAGAAGACAACGTCGATGCAAAAAGTTCAATTTGCTTTGCTTGTGTTCTACGAGTATATCCTAACACAGAAACCATACTACCATGGAGACGTCTAAAGGTACTTACTCGTGCTGGAAAGGTTTCCAACCAAAACATATATATGTAATATACAACCTATAATAACTAGCTAAGTAGGCATTTGTACAACCTTGTTTACATAAATCTATATAGGTATAGTATATCTTACTTTTCCCTCAAAAATATTTATTTTCAGCAAACTAAGTCCTTTTTGAAATGAAACCGTCAAAAATTCGTTTGAGTGTTTTCAGTTTATCCAACAACTAAGCACTTAAGGCAAGCATAAAAATATCCTAAAATACATAATGTGTTAGGATGTACGATGAGTTCATCGTGAATATACGTGTAGATATAATAATATACAACGTGTTCTAAGTACATTACTTATTACGTAGGAGGAAAAAAATAATATTGTACTAGGTATACTTAACTTATCTGATAAGTCGTGACACTGTTTGCTTTGATAAAACTGGTTGTAATCGCATAAATCTATAAAAAATCCAAATAGTAATTACTTAGTTCTACAAGTGATCCTAAACGAATAGGTATAACTTATTTTTATACATTTCGGTAATATAAAACTTCAAATACTTAATCTGACGAAAGAAATCTTCAAACCATAAAATAGAAATCCCCTGTCCCAACGCTGATTGTCGATCTAGACGCCCGAAAAATGTCCTTTATGATCCTGACCTGACGTTGATATAACGAATGACAATGCTTCCCAGGCAACACAAACAACACAGCGTCTTCGCCGGCCTTACTGTTAAGGTTACCTTTAGCAACGGTGGGCAGCGATAACGGTAGGATGTGGATGACGTATTTATCATTAAATAGTAGGCAATTAATTTTTTTATCTCTATTTTTCTAAAGACTAAGGCGCTCTTTCTTTATGTCAGCCACTGACAATCAAGTAAGCTCACATGCCTGCAACGCTAACGGCTTGACAGCCGATAAAACTGATCGTGTGTTGGTCGCGACCAATACACGATTAGTTTTATCAGAAGTCAAGCCGTCAGCGCTGCAGACACGTGGGTTTATCGGATGGTGAGTGGCTTGCATGAGCCTAGTATCTATAGTCTGGCAAGTTCGTTGATGACACTCCCATGATATGCGGGCGACGGGGGAAATGACTTTGCGGGTGTGAAAGTGCGTGCGGAAAAGTGAGGTGCATCAGTCGTGGGTTTTTCATTTATCGCTACACCCGGCCCCCCGGCCCGCGCGGACTTTCGGGAATGTTACGAACGAAGTTGCCACTATGATTTACCAGTTAAAGAATTTACATTTAAATTGTAAATGAATCAATTCTACAAATAAACGAATAAAAACTTGTGCTGTACCTCCAGCTACCAAATCTATACTTATATCATAAAGACGTAAACGCAGGTGAAACCCCGGGACGTCGGCAAGTGAGTTATAAAACTGTCGAGATTTGTAATGATAAAATAAAAATTTGATTTTTATTTAATCGTCGATATTTGAAATTCTCAAATCGTCAACGATTTTAGGGGAGGCTATTCCAACAATCTCTAATTACTTTTGGTCGCGCTGGTACCGCAAAATCGATTTCAATTAAAATACAGGAGCCACCCGCGGTTTCCGCTTGCATCGATACAAAATATAACCGCGATTCGCGATTCAATTTTATTCGATGACCCAAATTTCAACTGCCGCTACAAAACTACGCAGGTCCGATGTGATTGCTTATTGATTTATTTTAGATATTGTTTTAACCGAGCGATATTTTTATCCGGCGGAAACAAAAACGTTCGCCGCGGATCTGCATTTATATCATTTCCTTGGTTCCTAGTCGTATTGCAATCTCTTTGAGCACTTTTCATGAGTCATAGCAAACTGATGCATCTTTTTTCTACTCCCATTTCGTAATATACTCAATATAAAACCTCAAACCATATTACAAAGCTATTTCATTTCTACAGGTCGTTCGGTGATGTTCATTACCACACGGGTAAACCATGATACAATGACTTATAAGAGGATTAGATTATACTTTTATGAGTATACTTTTTTTGTTATCCTCTTTTGAAGAGCTTAGTCACTAAAGTGACTATGTAGCTCTCGTAATGCTATTTAAGTTAAAAACATTCATTAACTAAAGCTATCTTAAGACTAATTAATATTACCTACGTTTATCTAATAACTATTTTGTACAAAAATCTTGCGTTTTTGCTGGCAGGGCTTCCTAAAACAACATTTATCACAGCAAACTCTTTAAACTATACTTCGCTTCGGACACATTCCACTAAAGAGTATACTTACGCCGATATAAAACGCCCAACGCTAACTAAAAAAATTACCAAGTTTTGTTAATTCTTTTATTTCTTTCATCATGGTCGTAGAATAAGTATTGTATGCCACTGCACGTAATTAGCAATTGAAGCACTCGTGCTATCAATTGTGCAAAAAAAAACACCCGTGCTACATTGGCCCCCGTATTTACATCATTACATGATACTGGCATAAAGAACTATTTCAAATTCAAAACCTACGAAAATAACTAAAAAAATAAATTAATATTACTTATGGACCGTATGTATGATCGACTTTACACCATGCCGACTCGCGAAAATGGAGAAAGAGAAAGTCCGGCAAAAGCCTACATTCATTGTATGGTGTCGAATATCGTAACTGTTTTTATTTAACAAAGAGTTTATAATTTATATGTTTAAACTATTTTCTATAAAATCATTTTAATATTAAGTCATCATTTCTTAAAAGGCTTGTCTGTCTAAAGGGCCAAATCAAAAGGTTTTTTATAATAATTCAGGTAGGTATTTAAATTTAATAATAACTTATAAATATAGTGCTATATTTTAGTATACCGAAGAAACTAGCAAAATTAGATAAAATATACTATGATCGTTACCATAATCAGTATAGCGGTTGAACTGTAAAAGGGTTAGAAATTCACATTCACATTTATAATATTAGTATTATATTCATCAACTATTTAATTTAAATTTTCTAAATTACGCAATGCGGATCAATCTGACACGAATGCCTACAATCATGTTAATGAAATAGGTAAATAGGTACCTATAGGTAATATGCAAATTTAGAATACACCCGTAATTCAGATAAGCAAGTTTTTCTTTTTGTTTTTTTTTTCTTTTAAATATACAACCTTTTCAAAGTTTTCATTTTTTTATTTTAGTTTTAAAATAATAAATATACTTAATATTATATTATTATACAATAATAAAAAATGCAGTCATCCGGGTGTGACGTTTGTGGGGCCCATTACTCAAGCAACTGGCGGTCAGGGCTTTAGAGTGAGGAACCTCGTCCATAGAAGGTACGCGTCGTTTCATTCTGTATCCATTTATTTTTGGCAATGATACACCTTATATCTTAGATATCAAATTGTTTACCAATGAATGATTCAAAATAGATATTTGGAAGGAAATAACTAACAAGGTTGTCACCTTTTACTTGGTAAAACAGTTGTGTTACCGAAATGATCAACATTTGAAGTACATTTAGCTTTGTTTGTTTAGACGACGTACTTTTAAAGAATATCCGTCAAATTTACTAGAAGTTTTTAACATACGTACTTATTAGTTGGGAAGCCACACGAATGGGTTGAACCAAGATACAATTCTCATATCCAGGATTAGTAAATTACTACTATTAAACCTGATCGCAATTTGCAAGTCGGCATATATATTTTTTTATTATTCTAGATGCTTTCATAATTTCGTTATATCTATACCATCTATGACATAATAAAGTATACAATTACAAATCTATAAACATATTCGGTTCAGCCTCTTTATGGCTCGCCGCCCATATCGGTCCTCTACCAAAAAAGTTAGATCTAAAAATGTCAGCGCGAGCATAGGTACCTTATAAATTTAATAGCACATGCCACGTCTGCTCTACCAAAGTATAATATTACTTATAATATGAAAAGGCTTTACGGTGTCTATATAAAAGAATAGTGTTCATGTTGTATTTCATTTATTTATTTGTTTATTCTTTATTTAAACTATATATTCTTTACTTCAGAATAGTTACATAAAAGAAAACTTATAGTAGAAGTTAGATTGCAGCCTATTTGTATTATTAGTTTAGAAGAAATATATACGAAGAAACCGTCTGTAGGCAAAGCTAAATTCTTATCATACACAATCAACATGTGACGTTAAGCCATATTCCAAATAACTAAATGAAAAAATAAATACTTTTTCATGGTCAAGGGTTCAGCTAAGGCCAAAAGTGTTGCGAATTTATTGAGCTAACACCTTAACATTTGTGTTACCAGTACATACAATCAATATCATAACAATGTTAGCGCGTGACTTGAAATATTAATAAAATGTACTTTCAGGCATTTGTGATATTTGTGTCCGCCATTCTTAAAAATTCAATACAACTTTTGCGTAGTTGAACCTGGTATGTCGCTAATTTTATTCAAATTGACAAAATTGTATACTAAATACAAGATTTAATAATTTTCGTTATAAGATATGTTCATTTCAATTTGGTGTGGTTTTTTATTCAAACTCAAATTAAAAAAACAAATTAAGTGTCACTCAATCGACATATAGTACATAATTAACTCGAACTGTCAAGATTTATAAATATAATAAAAATATTGTTGTTTACGGAATGTCCTTCCCATCTTATCAAGTCCCTGGCGACTGTCAAAGGTCAAAGAAACTAACGACGTCTGCCTATTACCCTGCAGACTACAAGGCCAACAAACAATATACATACGTACATACTTCAGAACTCACGAAAAGGAAACATTTAAATGGGTTACTCGTGTATTATTAAACTTGTATGAAAGTCCAGTTATTTTTACATAAGTATGTCGTACGAGTAATGTATCTTAATATATGTTAAAATTGTCTGTATATCCCGCACCATGCATAGATTTAACAAACCAAAAAATTTACTAAGTAGGATAATTTCACCTGATCGCTTTCCACGTCCTATTCTCGTCCATTTCACGGAACATTCCTAATAAATCTCGAAAAATAGCAACACTACCAAACTAACCACGAAATAAGCATTAGTTTTTTGGGAGTACGAACTCGTAGCTACAAACATACAACCTAAGTCAATAGGTCATAATATATGCAGTTTTCGTGAGAGGGTTAAGGCTTTGGGCTTCCACACTGACAAAATGGCGCATTACTTTGATAATATTTAAGTAGTTACTTAAGTATATTCAGTTGAAGCTATATTACGAAATATGTCACCGGTAAAGACGAGGTCTAATTTTACAGAAGACGCCATAAAATATGTTCTGTCCCTTCTTTTTTCTAGCCCCGAAAAGACAAGGTATAATTTTACAGAAGACGCCAAAAGATGTTTTGTCTCCTCTTTTTTCTAGCCCTGAAGCAGAGCTTCTGACAAGTACTCATAAATCAGAGAGTCAGTCAAGCAGCAATGTACCGCTTGTACCGCTAATGTCAAATAAGGTCTTTAATTCCGCAAGACATCAAGTTGCCGAATAGCCCGCAGGTAAGCAATAGGTATTTATCGCTGGGCTGTTAAAACGCCGTGATGTTATCATTTTACAATGCTGTGCGCTTAGTAACGGCAAGTAAGACGTGACTTGCCACGCCCACCAACTTAACCAAAACTGTTAGCACCTACCCGACATCTCGTTGCTATGCTCATGTGAATATTTCGAGGTTATCCTAACTAAGGGCCCCTTTAGCGTTCTACTAACTTTTGCATCAGCCATCGTGCTCTCGCGCAAATTTTGGGTCACAGTTAATCTAGCAAAGATAGTGTCAGTATTGTATTACTTTTCAAAATACCTTTAGTTACAGAATTAAGTACTATATACCATACAGTTTTCACAAAGATAGCCAAGCTTAAGGCTCTATTTCGTTGATTAGATGTAAATAATAAGGCGAAGTCCCGGGCATCTGCTGTTTTCAAATACGTTCAGCGGAGAAGGCCAATCAACTGTGCTAGCAATTTTAGCAAATAGGTAGCTCAAATAGTACTTTTACATGAAAAAATATTAAATCAATTCAAAAATAATATTATAGACATTATAATATATAAATAATATGAACGTCCTGTTGTCTAAACGTACTTTCATGCAATTTTACTCATAAATAAAGTGATTCATGAGGAAGATTAAAGTATACTTATCTAGCTTTAGTGTAAATAGCTAAATATATAACATTTTTATATGACGTCAACTGTAAGAGGGAGGAACTTTGTATGAAAGCCTTTGTTGACGAAGTTGCGGTCGTCTGCTAGTTTATACCTAAATAATTTTAGATGTTACGTAATAATTTCCGCAGACACCGTGGCCACAGCGGATCCGCGGCCTGTAATCCGTCAGTGTCAAGTGTTTGATGAATCGCTACAATCGCAATATTAACCGAGCTGGCTCGGCTATATAGTACATGTATACTAACTGTACAAGATTAAGTACATAGTCTAATCGGTGTCATCTACTTAATCGAAATGGCAAGATCAATACTTTATTAACGAAGGCCTTGCGACAAAATATTCGTACATAAATAATACGGATAATTTGCTAGATCGAAATACATTCATGTATTTTTAATCCCATACCAGTATACCATAGGATTATTAGGATAACTAGAGTATTTCTATGTTATACCTACATTTTAAATAGTAATATTATAATTATTGCAAAAATAAGTCCATGGAACTTACAGAGGGGTCGATCTATCGATATGCATTCAAAAAGACAATTGACGACGAAAAGACATTGTTTGTTTATTAGTTTTTAATTTACTGCGTTCCCTTATTCAAACCGGTGCGATATATGTGTAACTAGCGGACGCCCGAGACTTCGTCCGCGTGGAACCATACTAACTACCCTACCCTACTCCCACTCTATAGCTACCCTACCATACAGAGGATGAGTAGGGGCTCAACCCTACCCCTAACCTACTCCTACCCTACCCTTATGGAGTAACTTCTCCCGTTTTCCCAACATTTCTGTTCACTGCTCTGCTATTGATCCCTATTGATCGTAGCGCGATGAAAAGTACTATAACCTGCCCAGGAGTATGAAGAGTAATCGTACCAAGTTTCGTTAAAATCCGTCGAGTGTTTTTTGTTTCTATAACGAACACACAGACAGACAAAAATTTCACTCATTGCATTTTAGGCATCAGTATAGATCACTAATCACCCCCTGATAGTTATTCTGGAAATACATTTCATGTACATAATTAACCTCTCTTGATTTATTATAAGTATAGAAGATAAACCCAAAAAATACGGGTAAAACGTCAATATGTACATTCATTACTAGGCTCATCAAACAGCCCAAATCACCAGGTGCGCCCGCAGGTGTCCGAGTACCCTAAAATTTACACCTTTTGTCCGAATATCGATTGATGTACCTATTCGTCGTACGTACGAAATGAAATTTATTGTTAAAATAACGTATGCGTGTATTGATCCAAAACATTATTATTTTAAGCAAAAAATACAAATCTCGTTTCAGAATGTAGGTCCGTCGTAAATTTAAACTATCCAAACCTGATTTACGAATAAATAAACTGAAAAAAAAGGCGGTCAAGTTAGAGTTTGACTTATGTACTTTATGTTCCGTACTGAATACTGAATTTAATTAAACAATAATACTTATTGAAAATAGAAATACCTATTTTGATTCTCTATCAATGAACAAAAAGTTTACATAGAGCCAATAGTGTTCGTGCTAGATGATTGACCCTTTCAAAATTAAAATTTATTGAACTTCAAACAGAAAATTTGTTTTTCTACAGCAATCCTTGGTTTTCACTAGTTAGTGATTTCAAAATTTCCCATACAGACCTGATTTTGAAATTTCCCATGATGGTTACTGTTCGCAAAAGGGGAAATGTGACCCTAAAATGATGAATAATTATTATTTGATGACGAACGTGTTATTTATTCGCAGTGACATCCGCCCCGGTAAGTGCTTAATGCTATCCTCGGCTGTGCAAATATTGGCGGAGCGACGAGAGGGGGGCGAAGCGAGGTAAACAGTCTAGCAACTCTAGCACATTACGGGCTACAAGGAATTGTGGGCTTCTAGTGCCACAGAATATATTATGTTAAGTAATTAAAATAAGGACGTCATAAACCAGTGGATATGACATCAGCTGCCTTCGATCCTGAGGGCGTAGGTTCGAATCTGGTCGGGGGCATGCACCTCAAACTTTTCAGTTATGTGCATTTTAAGAAATTAACTATCACGTATCTCAAAACGGTCAAGGAAAAACATCGTGAGAAAACCTGCGTAACTCAGTATTTTCTTAATCATCTACGTGTGTGAAGTCTGAATGGGTTGTTAATTATGAAATAAAATATGCCTTTATGAAGGCTGAAAATTTGTCAGCCTATGTTCCAACCATAAGTGCAGTAGTTAAATATGGAGTTTGGACAGTGGTGGCTTTGGGAGGTAGCAGATTACAATGGTCAAGAAACTACAGTTGAGCATTTGAACTCCAAGAAAATGTAATATACAAGTAAATAACTAAGTAAAATGGACCTGAAGTCCAACTCAAAAAATAATACCTGTTTGGCCCTTTAGGAGATTATTGTTTTAATAGTTACACACATTTTATGACAACGCGCTGCTTATCGTATATGGTATAGGTGAAGTTCGAAGGATAGACGAAGGGTAGAAGATGTATTGAAGGGCTTTATATTGAGGTCAGATTTTGTATGCAATATTTGTCAAGATGTCTACATTTGGTCAAGATGCTTGCTTAACAAAAGTTGCGTCTTTGTCACATTAATCACTATGCTAATCACTTGCGCGTGTATGGAAACTACCTACGCGCCGAACTGGAGCCCTTAAAGGCCCATAAAAAATATTGTGCCTATTTTGTGATTGGCTGTTGGGGGTGCTACTATAACTTTTATCTAATGCCCCCTCTTCAAGTAGGCCAACACTTTGGCCAACATGTTGGCTATCAAGGGTGTTTTGAAACAACCACAAAGTAGGCCAACAAGAAGAGAGTATGTGAAGAGGGGGCATAATATCATACGGCATCAACCCATATTCGGCTCACTGCTGAGCTCGAGTCTCCTCTCAGAATGAGAGGGGTAATAATATCATACACCCCCTCTCATAATATCATACACTATCATAAAAACCAAATCAGGTTGGTGTACTTACAGTGGAATTCATAGATGTTGTAGGGGCACCCCCAGGGGATCATTCACTCGCTGAGTGTCATATTCTCAAACCAATAGAGGTTAATTTCGTCACTCAGCGGCTGAATAATCCCCTGGGGGTGCCCCTACAATGTCAATGACTTTTCCACTTAAAACACATGGGACTTTTGCTCGTTTCTGCGGCTTACCATATTTTCTTTTAAATAGGACCCATATTCTCATTTTCCTCCAACAAGTAGAGAAAGACCAAAAGACTTTATTAGGAGTGGGTACGACAATAGTCCAAGATGGCGGAAATTTTATAATAATTCAAGTTGCTAAGTTATTTTATCCTGACAGCAAAAAAAACTATTGTGTAGAAGCCAACTAGGGCAGCAAAATACTAAAATAAATATCTTGTCTAACATAACATACTCACCTATTTTGTTTTGCAACAATGTTATCTAACCATGTGTGTATAATCTGGCTAAGACTAACAATTATTCTGTAGAGGCCTTTAAAGATGTACTCTGTATTACTTTACATATAAAAAAAATGAGGCTATATTTATACACTAGTAGAAGGACAATCATGACTCTGTGGCAACCCTTAATTAACATAAAAAAAAGTGAGACTTAACCTTATCATAGGCTGCTGCAGACTTTTTTTAAATATTGATTTTTGTGTTACTTGAACAGTTTATGCTGTAGACACAACAGAAGCTCTCAGAAAGAATAACTATTTGCAAGATTTTTCACTGATGCTCTACTAGGAGTGACGTTAGCATGTAGCATACATTGTCAAATAGACTATCCAACACAATGAGAATGTTTCAATTCAAACCAGTCATACCTGTGATTAACATTTTCAACCAAATAAACATATAGCCTTTCTAGCTTCACTACATAGTATAAAACATACATACAGCCGAACGTAGAACCTCCTCCTTTTTGGAAGTCGGTTAAAAACAAAGTCGCTTTCAATGCTATGCATGCTTAAATCTTTAAAACTATGCAACAGATTTTGATGCGGTTTTTTTAAGATAGAGTGATTAAAGAAGAAGGTGCATGTATAACTAGCAACCTCCTTGTACGCTTTGGCTACAGAAGCGATTTGGCTGAAATTTAGAATGGAAATAGATTTCACTCTGGAATAACACATAGGCATTTCATCATGGACAAAGTCACAGGCATATGCTAGTTATAATACTAGAAATAAAAATAAATAATAAGTAGGTTATATTTGTCATACAGTTTCTGAATTATAGACAGTTACAACAGTATATACAGTTTCATATATATATATATATATATGTCAATAAAATATGCCTACTTAAAACTTGATTACCAATAGTGCTGAGTTTTTAATATTGTGATAAGTAAGAATCTGAGCAGTAAAATTAAGTAGTATTTAAAAGTACATTATAAGTAATTTTAAACAAACATACATGAACTGTCTGTTTAATATTATAATTCTGTATATGCTCAACAAATTCTCAACATTGGCAGTCTGCAAATTAATGTATTACCAAATAGGAGTCAATGACATGTACATGTCAAAGCAGACACCTCTAATTCATTGAAATTCTAATTATCAGAATTATAGTAGGTACAAAAAACTATCTGATGGTCATTAATCTATGCTAAAATATAATAAAACCTTTGTAAGGATGTTATATCATTGTATGTATATAAATATAAATTATGCAAATGTTTTGTGTATTTTGTGGTATGTACATATATTACGTAATTAATTAATACACACCCCAAAAACATGTCATGTATAGTTTTTGATTGTCTGTTTTACTGTTTGTTTCTGTATATCATTCAAAAATGAATGAAGCAATTTTCATTGATAGATGAAAAAATTTATAAATTGGACAAATCTTTAATTGGCTTTGTTTTATCAAGATAGAATGGCACTGTGGCCCAGTGATAAGTCTATATGGCTTTGGAATCTGGTGATGTCAGACCCCCATGCCCTAACAACTGGGAGTCAGGGCACCAGAGTGAGTAACCTCCTCACAATATGTGCTTCCTCAAGTATCACTGCCTTCTGTATTTGACTCTCGGTCCAGCAGTTAAGCAAAAGCTTCATAAGATGTTCGTCAAAACTTTTCTCTATAAGACCATTGACTGAGACAACTATCTGATCAATAATAGTTGACTCAACATTCCACATGGAGGTAATATTGTGAGCAAGGTCCAAGTATTTTTATACTTTTAAGTATTACTAAATAGTATAACATTACATTGTCGGTTAAAGTAGAAGTAATCTGTTGTAGAAGAACACAGGACAATGTTTACAAATCATGGAACATTTATAGAAGAAGCTCATGACTTATTGGCTAATGGATTGAGCTTCTATTTTATCAACATAAAGTGACTCAGATGACAATGGAACACTTTCACAACCACTTGTTACCATACTCTCTTCACTAGAACTAAAGTACACACTTAATAAGACTGACACAATTCAGTCCTAGTTTGTTTATTTAAAGCTTCTCAGTAAAGAGCTATATTGTAATGTAAACATACAGAAATACAAACATAGGTTTCACATCTTGGATATGTCCTGGATTTTTACTTGTGTGTAAATATATACAACTAGCAGATGCCTGCAACATTGTCCGCCGTCTAACGTCTCCTTAATGCAGCCCTGTAGCCAAATCTGCACTTAGATGATGTCTAGTAACTATGAACAACCTCCATGGCCTCAACTTTGCTTTGCTTTACGACAAGCAGTTTTTGATATTTCGTGATTAGTGACATTTCACTTTTATACATTTAGAAGATAAAGGCTGAACAGATTTTGATGTAACATACAGATACTTAGTTTACAAGTTGGATTAATGCCACTTTTAATTCCAGCTATTTATGTGTTCTTCTTTTTAATTTATGCTTTTCTCTTCTTTATACTTCTAAATAACCAATATACAGTAGGATGCACATTGTAACACATCTAGTTTATAGTTCAGTTTCAGCTTTAAGTTAATGTAATCTACTTATGTTGATTACAGATAGAGAAATAAAATAAAAGAGAAATAGTATTGCAGACCAAAAGTGATAGTCAGAAAAAGATTACACAGTAGCAATGACATTATAATTTATATAGTTTAGTTATGTATAAAGAGTTTCTGTATAGAGACAAAAAAATAAAAAAGCTCATGTAATAAATTTAATCTAAGATATACATAAATCTAGTTTAAAAATTCTATAATCTATAGTTGCATTGGTGTGCTTTCTTTTAAATAGTAAACAATTCTGTATTCAAAACTTGGGAACTTTACTTCTATTAAAAAACAGGTCAAAATGAGATGAAGCTTTGCCCGCAGGACCAGCAAATATATAATTTAATTAAAAAAGAAAGTTTAATTAAATACTGTATTAAGTACAAACCTTAGAAATATGGTAAAAAAATTACGAGTTCTCTAATCACTAAAATGTTTGAAATTAATTCAACTAAATCTGTTAAATTATCAATAATTCTGGGGCAAACTTATTTGTTTTCGTAACTTTATCAAACTTCACAGAATCGCTGTGAAATTTAACAACATAATTACATACAGTCGAAATTACTAGCAACTGCCGTACAAATACTAAAATTAAAATTAAACATGATGGTTGCAACGTGTGAAATTAACAGCTGTGTGGCACCACCGGCAGCCCGGCGCCAGTCTTAGCCACGCCACGAAAAAAATACCTGATATAGTCAAATAGGTTACGACTTGTACTGTCATAAAACTCCTTGAATACAAACTAAAAACTGATTTTTTACTTACGTGTAATCACCAATATCATCCAACAACAGGCATTATAACAGCCCAAAAAGGATCCTCACTGCTTAAATAATAATCACAATTCAACACTAAACATTTTTTATGCCTTCCAACGCAATATTGCACATTTGATGTTAAAACCATCGATAACTTAACAAATTTCACGGGAACACATACACAACAATAATGTTAAAATCGTAACGGTATTATCACAGTAAAAACGGCATAAAAATCCAACAAACGCATATCAGTTTTCTACTCGTCCTTGCGTTCACATAAATTGGCAGCCATCTTGCGTTCATGCGAATTCATTTATGTTGCCATTAAAACCGTTTAAATTTCCTAATTTTCCTTTTTTTAAGTTCAGACATTTAAACCTATTATCATTGTAAGACGTACTTATTTTGGTGAGATACATTTTTAGATAAAGTCACATAAAGTATTAACGAACTATCCCTAACAATTATAAGTTCTTTTGGGTTCACCTTTAAATGTAATGGACCTTTAAATGTAAATTAGGTAATTTACATTACAGTATTTTAACCATTTAAATGCTGATTTTCAGTTGTACAAAAGATTTCATATTTTTAAAGTAAACGAGTAGAAATTTTAAAGTAGAATCCTCAAGATTACTAAGTTAAAAGTCAGTGTTTTTAGTCATTACAAACAAAAAAAAACAAGAAAAAATATACAGTTGATTTATTAAATCAATTTAGTAGCAGTCGATTAGTCATTACAGTTGCATTAAAATTACCCGTAAAGATGGCAGATATCTGTAAATGGCAACACTATAAATATTACCATAGACAATAGAGTTGACACTCTATGCACGTGTTTGAAAACACTGGAACTCTAACGTAATCTATAGCCAGACCAGAAAAATAAAAAAGTTCGCCATGTTGCGGAAAAAAAAGGAACTAAATTTTTTTATAAACTGCTTTTCTGGCTCTGAGTTCTAGCTTTTAGAAACTTCTAAATTCATCTATTTTGTAGACAGAGAATACTAACATTTTTTTGGCTTTGTATTGTACCCTTAGATACATAGATACCATTTTCGTTTTCGGTGATCAAACCTATCCTTTAAATTTATTTACTCTTTGTCGGTGATTTGATTTTTGGTGTTTGGAGTTTTTAAGAAGCTATTATAATCCATTCAAAATTTGTCACAAAAAACCACCATACATTCACTAAACATAATGTATCTCTTATTTCTTACTAATAAATGTTGTCCGAGTGGATCATCGAGATCTAAACTAAGCACACAGATCTGGCAATATACTATAAACTTCCCACGCACAAAATATATACTCGCCGAGTACATAACTCGGCACTCGGCGCCATTATGGTTAAGGTATGGTGTTCTTATGTTCTATTTGTTTGACAGCGACACGAGATACCTTCGTGTGGCACCTTGTAGTTGTAAGCTTCAGTCTTCTAAGACCAACGATGTAGTTACAAATGTCGTTGTTTGAGATAGTAATATATTACGAATTGGCTACTGACCCATTCACCCACCAATTACCAAACTGGAGCTGAGTATATATGGGTATCTTGGGGTCCTTTTAACAATAAAAAAGGGTAAATTCATCAAAATATCAGTGTAATATTCTTAACAATTCGTCTTTTAACTCATATATTATTTAATAGGTATTAATTAACCTTTTAAACACAGTACACAGAGTTGAATATTATTGAAAATTTTCTTTATTGGTTTGACCAAATTACTGATGGCTAATGCGACGCTTCGTGTAGTACTGACTCAAGAATGTATTCTTTTTTTAATTTTGAATTTGGAAGGGCTACGGCACCGTCGTGTTCCGAGCGCTCTATCTACCAATTAGTCTTTAAACTGTGGGTAAATCAAAATAAAACAATCATTGCAATTAGTCTAGATTTTTATTTTTGTGTATTTTTATTAGCATTTTTATTTTAATAACTTAGAGACCACAGGTCTTACTCTTACTTTAACTTAGACATTTAAAAGTGACAATTGAAGTAATTATTTTATCAAATAAGAAAAAGAAATGCAATTATTACCTAAAACAAAACAATTATTTGGTAATATTTCTATTATCATTTAGATTAAAAATGAAGACGCTTGCGGTGTAAGTATTAATCATACATGTTATGTACCTCCGTTTAGAACAAAATGGGCAGTTATTTTTTTAATCAGTACATTAATTTAAATTTTTGCTATTTACATTTACGTGAACTTATAAATGTGCAACATTTATGCAAAGCAAAGATACCTGTCCACACATTGACCTCTGTATTAGAGGTGTATGTGTATGTCAATTATTGCAACAGTAAGTACCTACCTCTAAACACAATAGGGTGGTTGACTCATATCAAATTTAATATCAACAATATTAATTTCGTATAGAACATGGAATAATAATATATATAATAAATATCACGTATTTTAAAAAATTTCCAAACAGCAAAACGCTGTCGTCCATTTTGTGACGTCACTAACACACTTGATGTACTAAACGTCGAACTAATTGTTAGCTAAAATTTTTGTCAAACGCTCCACTTGTATTTATTGTATTATGATTTATTATAGTGACGTCATTTAACCAGTTGAAATATAGACTGTCATGGACGACAGGCGTTTTGGCTCGTATTGTCAAAAACATATTTAGAAACTAAAATTTTCATGTACTTAATCATCAAAAAATATGTTTTTTTCTTTTTCAATCTAGTAGAACAATAATGAACTATATAAGACTATTTAATAAAAGGGTCAACTAGCCTATTCAATCATATTATTTTGTTGTCTCCATAGACAACCTGTCAGAATTGTTGCACTATGGTAGGTCTCTCATCACTGCAGTAGGTACAACCAATTGTTTATCACAAACATAAACCTAAGTTAGATATTGTTTAGCGCCTTCTAAAACGAAGGGTAGTTGTTCTCTTACCATTATGTAAGTACTTTTTGTTAATTTTTACTTTAATGTGAATCATACTCGGTAAAATACTTAAAAAAAATTAAGTGCTAAGAAATAAGTACCGAATTATAATTCTTTTTATGCATTTCGGATAAGATTAACTTTTCCAATTACATGTTAAATACCTATATACCTCAACAAAATATAAAACAAAGTTCCCGTCTAGTTCTTTCCCTACTTCTAAACGATGCAACTGCTTTCATTGATGGAAAAGAAGTATGGATTTTAATGGGTAAAGAGGAAGAATTTATAATAATTATAATAATTATGTATATTATTATAATTTTGAGACAACAACTTTGTTTTATACTAATAAGAGAAATTGCACACATTACAAATCGGAGCAGATTACTAGTTACAATCATCATAATTACAATAAAAAATGCACATTTAGGTATGATTCATACAATTGCGCCGATCAAAGGCCGATTTTTCTAATCTCAAAAAAAACCAAGAGACTTGATATCTACGTACTACTTATCATTTCATAATCAATATTTTATTTGACTGTACATTATCATACAGATTTTTAAAACTGTAGGTAATCTTGAACATCGTAGTTTGTGCCCATAATTTTATAGTGAATATTTGTACTTAAAGATTTTTTTTAATTGCATTGGATTAGCATAAAATGGTTAAGTAACTCATCACTAAACACTGAAATCACAAAATAACAGCCCCAAAAGAAGAAGAAGAAGCCCGTGATCACCGCAATTATCTGAATTGAGCTTAAAAAACGTCAAACTTCTGACTAGACAATCACACACACATGCAAATGTAAGGCCACTTTTCAGTCTCGAACCTTCTCGAACCACACTTTGAAGTTTCGTCAACATATTGTCACTTCACGCTATTATGTCCACACGTCAACAGCGATTTTCGGACAAAAATCGCGACGGTTTCTTCATTCCTGTTTCCTGTGCTACACAGAAAGTCTGGTGCGTTATTTTATTATAACTCCAGGACTCCTTTGATATTCGACAGGCAGAAATATGTGCATTAGTTTCTCGATTTCGCCGCGACACAGTGGGCAGCGTTCGCATCTGTAATTAAAAGAAACAAAATAAACTAAACCACTCTATTAATGTTCAGTGGAAGTAAAGATCTTTGTAATAGAGATCGTCTTGGAAGATACTATCGCCATACCTATCCTAACATGAGGTTTGTTTTCAATAGAACATGTTCCTTGAAAGCTCTATAAAGTGTTGCCAAGTTTTAAGGGCATTGCTTATAAATTTTCCATTAGGTGACCATCTACTTATTCGTTAGGGTTTCGTAAATAACAAAGAACAATTAGTTTCGCCATTCTGTCGACAGTTTAGCTCAGAGACTATTAATACTAGAAAGTTGTAATTTAACATAAGTAAATATGTACGTTAAATTGACTGCATCCTTGGTCCAATGGTTTCAGATCACGAGGTCCTGGTGTCTCGGAAATTTTTAGTAAAATTTTCTCAGCCTGAAGTTGGAAAGTTCGTGGTGTTACATCCCCGTGTCTCGGATAGCACGTTAAGCCGTCGGTCACGGTCACTATCATTAACATTTGATATTAATGAATTTATTGGATCAGCTGAGTTTAAGATCCATATCCCCTCTCCTAGGAGGAAGGTCTAGCTTTTTAGAGGGCAGTTAAAACAGTTGTATTGGTTACGTACCTTGGCGCACATATGTCGCAGCACACGACGTGTCGGCACGGCAGGAACAGCGTGTCCATGGGCGCGTCCATGCACACGCGACACGCTAGCGACTCGCTCCCCGCCCCGCCTGCCCCGCCGCCGCGCGCCACGCACCCGTGCGACCCGGACCTGGACCGCGATCGGGACTCCTGCTTGACAATAAGGAACCCATTTAACAATGGCGACCCCGCACCGGAAAGCGCTGTGTTGGTTGCGGGATGCATGGAGCCGCTGGATGCTTGGCGAGACTGTTTTGTTTAGAAGTCCATGCGAGAGGCCTCAAGCGGGAGGTCCAGCAGTGGACGTTCATCGGGTGTCATTGATGATGATGATGATACTTTTAAAAGTAAGTACTTATTAAAACAAAGACATGGCAATAATGTAGTGTAGTATACAACTTCTAATTTAGCATCGCGCGCGCTCGTTGGTCGAATCATATATCGCGCATGTCTAACGTTTTCTTGTTCACACTTCCTCTCCCACAGATTGCAAGAAAGCAAGAAGAAAGATGTAGGACGTAGGTGTTACAATCTATTAAGGGAAGTCCGTTTGGATTTAGATGAGTGTGTAAAATGAAGGTTCGTTTCGTTAGAAATTGTTCCTTCTATTTTACCTTATGTGACGTGTGTCAATGTCATCTGTCAAACATCCCAATACAAAGTTGCATACATCCAACATAGGTTCAAAGTTAGACAAACTATACACATCAAAAGGAAGTGTATTATTGTGTCTTGTGTGATGGTAACGCACCTCGTGTCCAGCCCCCGTGGCGGAGCGGCGTCTCGGGCGCGGCTCGTGCGAGCCCCTTGCGTGCGCGTCGCGGCGTGCGCGGTCGTGCACCTCGCGACACGTACGCCTGATGTCGAACACGTAGCGGCGGCCCAGGGTCGACGAGTCGTTGAATATCGACGCTATCGTGCCCTGCGGAAGAAGACAAACAGTGTAAAGCAACATGTCCTTCATGACAACAACAATAACAACCCTTCCTATGGATATGCTATGCAAACAATCGTTACAAAGCGTGTTAGCTAGCTAAAAGGTCCACTATTTGTAACATCATCCGGACGTGCATCTTAAATAAGGGGGTGTCTGTACTGATGAACTCAGCCTACAAGCACAAACCTTTGCAGAAAATAAGCTTTGAGTACAGAAAAATAAAGAAGACCACAGTTTTAGTCCACGTCAAACAAGTCGGTACTCCGCTCAGAAACTATAACATGGCGAAAGGCGACCCCGCACAGAAAGTGCAGTGTTGGTCGGCCCCTACTAGGTGGACCGAAGATATTTAGCAGGTTACAGGTACCCGATGGATGCAAGTGGCTCAAAAGCGTGTTGTTTGTAAGTCTTTAAGAGGCCTATGTTTAGCTTTGGACATGAATTAGCTGATAATGACTATTATAATGAAAAGCGAACTAAAGGTTAGGCGCGATTTACCTATGAAACCGACAGTTAATATTTGCTAGTTGGAGAAACACCTGAAGAAGTATACTGAGTTTTAACGGCCACTCGTAAAGTTTACGGTTTATCCATAAAATATATTGAACTACTTGTCCACAAACCGATAATATTCTGTTGTTATGTGCGTCTACGGATTCCACGACTCACTGTATCACTATGCCGTTATGCGTTACGCTGATTGATGATGCTTTGAGGCAATTGGAGCGGCTTTCATATTCAGATTCACACAAAAAGTATAATCCATGTACTAATGGTAATAAATATATGTATATATGTAAATAATGATCATTTTAAAACTGTTGAGTTTATTGCCGGCTCTACAAACAGTTAAACTTGATGTTTCAAAAGAATGAAACAATTGAATTTTCGTTTTGATTTTAATTTTGAAGCTGTACATATTAAGGAGCGAACCAAGATTTACTACATTCATCTTGAAAAAATATTTTATTTTACAAGACCAGAGTTTTCTATACCTGACCGCCAAATTGTTATTTGAGGCATCCGAAGATGATATATTGTAAGTAATTTTATTCAAGCAAATAATAGCGCAGAAATTGAGCTTGGGGTACGATTCCACTATTTTATACTCGTCGATGAAATATTCCTATGTATTATTATAGTATTATATATGAGTATTATTCGAATTTGTACTTTATTTCTATGGGATGCTAAAATTAAGGGGACACTAACAACAAAGTTTCCATGGAAACCAACGATGTCACATAGCTGTAACTTTACAGAATGCAGTCAGTACAATCGGCCAATCTTTTAGGTTAGGAGACAGATTGTACCTATTGACATTTGATATGACTATACTCAAACGGTGTCTATTTACGAGTACGTACCTACTCAGCGTAGATTGTAATGCCTTGTCCGAACCGATTATTCAATACGATAATTCAAGGTTTGACATCGTGTTATGTATTAGCCTCTCCAACAGTAGGTACGTTATTACTTCCGACTGACTAACGGATATCAAATTTAATTCCGTATAAAAAATTCTATGATATATAAAAGACGTAGCTAAGTATATTATAATGGCGCAATGTGATTAGACTACTAAGTATAAAGTAATACTAATATTTTTCTGTTGAAACATAATACCATTCTAAACGATAATTCTTAAAGGTCAATCTACTACGTTTCAAATAAAAATAACGTTGCGTGAACTTATTCGAAAGTGTGTTTATGTGAAGTGAATGAAGCATTATTTTTTATTTCTATAAGTTATAGTTACGATAGCCATCAAAATCCTTGAACGTTATTTACGTAATGAATAAGATAATTCATTTATAGGAAAGAAAGTTTCAGACTTCGGTCAAACACGTTTTATGATGTCTTTGACTAGGGCCTTTTGACCAACAGGATTCAGGAAGGTAAACACTACTTAATTCCCGAACCCCAAAAATTTCCAAAACCACCAAGGAATAGTAGGTAGGTACATCTATCTACCTTTCTATGTTCACATATTCCTAAGACGATTTGCCAAAAAAAAAAAAAACAAATTGTTAAAATCAATGAGATTTGATGATAGGATAACACAAAACCTCGATAGGTATTTTCAAAATTACTATTTAAATATGTAGTTAGGTTTTTAGAAGTATAAGTAAAGGACTTACTTCTATGGACATACGTATTGACATATAAAAACGTGTATTATTATTAAAGCCGTGACACACCCCCCGCCATGAATAAGTAATGTCTATGTTTATTGATTAGGTCTTCCGATCAAAGTCCAAGTGACTGTGTTCAACTTCGATTTTATTCAAATTACGTCGAAAATAATGTTCGTAGAATATAAATGCCGCGTATTAGAATTGCGTACAATCTCCAAATTATAATTTAACGATTATTATCAATACGAATGTTTTACTGTTATCTACCTACAATAAGCTTCTTCAGAGCAATACGTTTTAAATAGGTTTACAACTAAAACAGTATCATTGACGTCGATAGTCGTTGCTACCAATAATTTGGGTTAGAATGCGTAAACATTTGGTGGACTACGTGCTTATTGTCATTCGTTTCATTCTTGATAAATGATCGTATTTCTGTTTTGTTTGATACGCATTATTTGCTTGCTTGCTTGGTATTTTTTCTAGAGATCTATTTCTAATTCTTGCTGTTAGTATATTGATCGTTTACATGTGTGTGCATGTGGAATTTCGCAGTTGTTTGTTATTCGTCTTTGTTGTCCTTTATTTGTCCTAGTACCTATACAATGTGTAAGCAGCTGGTAACAGGCTAACTTTACGTGTTAATACTTAATTTGCAATTTGCATACACAATCTTGTTATAACGTCGTGCTTTATGCACAAGATGGCGACTTACCTGCGCCATTTTGTTTAACATTACGAAGTAGTAACTGTATTGTGTAGTACGTACATTATTATGTATGTTTTTAAATAAATATTATTTTATTCACCTTTAGATCTCTGATGAATTGTTCAGTGACATCGGTCCTAACTGTTTCACAGCAATAGAAGGCGTGCTTCTCAGTGACAGCGCGGTATAGTGCGGCGGCTTGACCGGAAGTCGCCATTTTGACGTACAGCGTCGCCTCGTGACCCTCGTTGGTGACGTAAGAGAGTTGGAATATCCTACGTTGTGGTTGAGCTCGGTGGATCGCGGTGTAAGGAATACTGAAAAAGACAATTTGTAATTTAATCAAGAAGTTTAGATTATTTATGATAATGAATTTATAATTAGACAGCTCTGATTTTAAGGTTAGCAGAAATATTAACGAACCATGTTTTTTAATATTTCGTGGTATGTATGGTGTTGACGCGTATATACATATATGATATCTGATTTATATACATAGGTACGTGCGCTGTTTTAAAATTTCAAGCCAAAAAAATGGAATACCAATGAGCATGACGGCCTGCGCGGGTATTATACAAACAAATACAAAATGTCGATTGTATCGTGGACTTCTGCTAAAGCTAATGCTAATAAGATGATATCCTAAAGCCTGGCAACATATAAAGCGTCTTTGTCTCTAAAAGAAAAGATTTATTACAAAAATGTGCTAAGCATAATATTATTATCCTAATTTTAGTATCACTAACGAGATACTACAAAAAAGTGCTTATTATACAGAAACAGCATAATTAAGCATAATATAATTATAGGTACTATTCCTACAATATTTAATCATTTAATAAAAATATACATAATATATTAACTACTTATTTTGCATTTTGTCTGTATTTTTGCGTTGTGGTATCTCACTACCTACCTTGTAAGTCGTTTAGGTTAGGGCACCTAGATGTGTGATAACCAGAGGCGTGATAACACTATATTTGCGCGTGATAAGATAGACTTTGGCTGACTGGCTCAGCTGAGCAAACCTGAAGGGTAAACAGTACCGCAAAAATAAACGCAAATGCGAAAATAGAGGTGCGCTATCTAGCATTACTAATGCGAACATTGTTTATAAGAATATAAACAAAATGCAAATATATGTGGGCAACAAACGGTCGGTTATTTGTGTATTTATTGCTGTAAATATAAATGCTCACAGCTACTTTGTAAATAAATGAATACCTGGTAAATAGTGGTCAATTGTCAATACCTATAGGTATCTAAGTGTTTTTCAGCAAGTAACTAGGTGTATATATATATTATTATCTATCATATATTTACATAATATAATATATATGCATATTCTTATATAATGATATGGAAGCAAATGGATCACCTTGTGAAAGTGAAAAACCATCCAAAATAGCTGCGATGTGCTCTTCAATCCAAGGCATGAGCTTTAAAGCTTTACAGCCGTAAATGCCTGTAATTTATCTAGTAGCGGTATGTGTGTCCAAATTAGTCCAATTTTGACACAAACAGCTGTGAGCTGCTACTTTACCAAATACCACAAAATAAATACATACCTATATGCTAAAAACAATCTAGGTATGACGTCTCTAGTATTACTCCTTAATATAAAAATTAATAATTAAGCACTTTACTTGTACCTGCCTATATTATATTTTTGTTAATTGTTAATGAGTTTTTTTTTAAGATATGGTATCTAACGTAACGGTATGATTGTAATAATGAGGAGCAATGCAAATTTATCAAGTAGATCTATTAATAGCAAATAGCAAAAAAAAACAACATTAAGTTCGCAAAATGAAAAGATATTATCATAAGATATAGATAAAATACCTACTTCTTTTGACAACAGTGAAATGACGTCAATGACGCCTTGAAAAACATTGTAAAAATAAAAATAATTACTTATCAAATTCTTATACAAAACAAATAGATTATTTTCTTAAATATTTTTTTTTATCTTAAAAGATTTAGATACTCAATACCTAACCGACCACCACTGATTAGTACCTACTTGTTTTTGTATTTGATTTACCAGTGTAGGTATACATTCTTTGTTCTTTTATGATCTCATGTTTTCTTGTCTTTGTTTAAAATTCAAGGATGTTTAATTCATGCATAAAGATAAAAACGGTAACATACTGTAAATAGGCATTTTGCCTTGTTAGTTTACGCTTTACTTATAAAAAATATTGAATCTACAAAGCCTTAATCGATGTGCACTGTTTACTGACAAAGAAGATAGAAATGAGGGTAGAATAATTTCGTAACTTATATTTTAATTTATTCATAAAATGTTATTCAAAATATATTAAGTACTTATCTAATTATTGTTCTTAGTTTATTAATCATATTTATTTTCACTAATTTAAGGACAAGTTAACTATAATTAATGTTAAGTAGGTGTGAAACGACTTTGTTAATTTCTTTGTTTTTTGGTAAACATTACACATCGAGTATGGCTTTAGTAAAGAACTGCTTTGTACCTTTGTTTCTCTACGCCAATGTCTTGGTCTCCGTTGCAAGCTGGTCTGTACACCACGATACCATGGGGACCGACGCCAACGCACGTGCTCAATCTGCAACCACAGCCTCCACCACTTTGTCCTGATGTCAAACATCCTACTGTCGCTCCACCATCTATCTCCTGATCGTCCCTTGCTCTCGGCTCTTCAACTTGTCTATGGTACGATAAGTGACTGTACAGGTTGTAGGCGTTATTGCTTTGCGTGACAGGTTTGCAGAAAAACAATTCTTCGCCAAAAGATTCGAGTTTGGATATCTCTTTCAACAATCTGTATTCGGCTTGTGAAGCTCGCATATCAGCTATCTGGCAGTGATATTCAATAATCTTCTCAATATGGTCATCTGGTTTTTCACCCTACAACAAACAATAATATGAATATATTTAAAAGCCCTAACTAATATCATTTGTGTCTGTCATATCTATCTACATATGAATTCGTACAGAAAAAGTGCTAAATGCCCTTCCGGTGTCTATGTTTTCGGCTATATTTAATTTGACCACATTCAAGGCAAGAGAGAATAAGTATATTCTAGGCAAGCACGCTCCAAATTAGACCTTATCATTACTATACCATCAGGATATAATGTAGTCAAGCGACTGCCTACCAATCATAAAAAAATCATCATCAATCTATTATGATAATATTTGTGACAGAACATATTTTAGTCGATATAGTTTTTATCACTGTTTCGACAAAAATCTAGAAACCCTTTGTGTCTTACAAAATAATATTTGGCATCAAGATCAAGATGATATTATCATTTCTTAAGATAAATCAAAAACAACAACATCGTAACTAATATTAAAAATGCGAATGTAAATTTATGTTTCTTACAGTTTTAAGCCTACAATGAAAAACCGACTTTAATAACTCTTTCACCATAATCAATGAGTAAAATAGGCTATATTAAACTACTTATACGAGATTCACCGCTGGACGTCCGCTAGAATATAATATACATATTAAAATCTAACCTGTGGCCCAATTTTGTGGCACTCCTCGTACACGTGTGTCGGTACATCAGGATCGCAATCGCCCGTTTCCGCTTGAGCAATGTAGGCTATAATCCTGCGAGCCACTTCTTGGTCGGCCACAACCAATCTACCTTCAATAAGGTCCAATTTCGCGTGAAGGTAAAATTGGTGCCGAGTGGGCTCATTTATGAGCAGATGCGGAGGGACCCAAAATTTCACACGCAAGTCGAGACGACGGCTTGGGATCCGGTGGGGATCCATATGGTTGCGGAGATTCACCCATCTTCCGGGTCCAGAACCAGAACAGACACGGAGACCAAAGTAGTCCGCTTCTGCACCTATCTCGAGCTTCTCGCATACCTGGAATAGAGGTTGTATTATAAGTACAAATTATTTTTTCATTAATAGGTATTAAATTGACCCAAACACGCAACTCCTTTCTGAATTAGTTTAACAACTTAGGTCTAGACTGTAATTCAAAACCTATTATTTTAATGGTTAGCGGCAGCCTTCATAATTCGGGCGTCATTACGTTTAGAATACTCAAATTAAATGTTTTAGAGTTCCTTGAAGAATTGCTAGTTATGGGATAACACTATAGACACTAAATCTGGATGGTAAAGAGTCGCAAGTTATATAATAAAACTGTGAAATACAAAAAAACAAGACAAGTAAGTACTATAAAATATTATGTAAAAATGTTTTATAAATAGAAAGCTAAAGTGCAGAATCCTTTTAAGATGCTCGACTCTCACTTGCAACGTGTGTTACTATACAATTATACATACATAGTTTTGAGCGATTCGCGGTATCGAGCAAATTACATGTATTATATAAATATGAGAATAAATCATAGCCTGTAATTACTTTGCGTTATGTCTGTCATTACTAGCGGTCTGAGGTCAGACTTGTGACTTCTGGCAGCTTGATTTTTATTTGTGAAAGTGGATTAATACCCCTAAACATACGATCAAAATGTCTTGCAGCGGGTTTCTCTTCTTGTTAACTATTATAAAACTGTCTGCATGAGGCTATGATGAAAAATGCAAAACTTTTCATACGCATTCGATTCTCACCGCCTTATGCGTAAGCATTTAAGTAAGTGTTGGTATCAACCACAAAATCCATATTTAACATTTGTACTTAGCTGTGCATTGTATATTAAATTAATAAATAGCTTGAAATTTATTATTAAAAAACGTTATCTTAATATCTCTCGAGGCTTTTACGATAACCTCTGTTTACTATTCAAGATTTTTAACAAGCCCATTTAGCGTGTGTTACTTACCTACTTATTAGTAATTAAGAACATTAATTAGTTCTCAAACGGCATCATGTATCAGATACTTGTTGTCGTGTTTACTATACGTGCACGTTAGTAACTAGATACGGAGATAAAGTGTCAATGAATGTAGGTATTGTCCAAGGCTGGAATGTACAGTCGCACAATTAAAAACGCTATCAACTAGTGTTTGTCATAAGATCTCCGTGGACTCATAAGTATAATGGTATTCAAGTTACAAGACAGAAGTCTAAGTGATATGATCTTCAATAAACTAATTAGCTCTGAAGAAACAAAGCAACTCTTATCCAATAATATGCGTAAAATAATACATAAATTCAATGTCATAGTAGTTTAAAGTAGTAAACTTTATGGCATATAACAATTAGTATTAAGATGCAAGAACAAATTAGATGCAAATTATATTATTGAAGTTATAGAGGCACTGCACGCATTTCCCCAGGGCCGAGGTTCAACGAACACTGAAGACTGATCAAGCCTCCACCGGCAAATAAAAAAGTCACACGCCTAAGCCGCTTAGAATAACGAAAATGATATTAAATACATAATAATTTATATGTTGAAGAACTATTCTTGTTTATTGAATATTAGTTTTAAAGAGTTTAAGTGGTAAATGTTTCCAAGACATTATCATAATTGTTTGTTTTTTAATTAATACAACAGAAGTGGTTTGATGGTTACTGGATTAAGCTGGAACTACTTTTAGGATAACATTTTTTTCCTGCTAAAATAGGTAGAGTTTCATAGAAGGTAATTTGAGATGACACTGAGCATCACAAACTATTATTATCAAATGCAAGAATGGTGCATTTTAAACCTATCAACAAAGTAAATGTTAGTATACAAATTGATGCGTCAATGAGATCAATTTAAGGATTTACTAGTTACCGATTATGACTTAGGACCACCGGTCTTGGTCTTTCTTCGTTACGGAGAAAAGTTTTTGATAATAATTGGGTTGTGGCAGTATGCAATATGGTAACAAAATGATTACCTATTATTAAATGATCTTCAATTCGAAAGTGATGAAAGCTTTTGAAAATAAAATACAAACCTAAGAATAGATGGGATATTGCCAAACATACTATTAGGAATACAGAGAAACTGAACCAAAATAGAGTAATCAAACAAAAAAAGCGAGAGAAAACGTTAAATCACACGAGAGGCAAAAGCAAAACGTCCTTCCACTCCAGATGTTTTCTTTACGTCCTCTTCTAACGCATAATGATATCTCTGTCACACCTGAGCACGCTTGCATCACGCACACGATGCGTGTTCCACAACATTAAACTAGTCGACCAACAGATCGCAAAACAATTTCAGCAGTAAAGTTGCACTCAATATGTGCAGTTGCCAGACAGATCGTTAAACTGTTGGATATAAATGAGTATGGCTGCCAAATATATAATGTTTGGATTTCTGAGTGGAGTTTCTTGGCATCTATATCTGCTTTTGTAAGCCGTACATACAAGGCAAGGCTGTAGATAATAATACACTTTAGTCCCTTGAAATACGATGGAGTTCTTGACTTAAATATTGCTTTTGAATAGATACTACCTAACAATTTATCAAATGTTATAAAATAATTACCTAGACCAATAAAATGCTTCTAAATCAAACAATAACAACAAACAAATATCTATTCTATCGTAATAATGTATTAAATGATTATGTTTGTACATTACTTAATAGACAAGGCAACTACGTACTTAAGTATATACTATATTGTTGTGTACCTAGTACTATACATAATATATATATTGTCAAAGTACATAATAGTTATCAAGTCAGTGGCTTGGATTTTTGTCAATTATATTTTCTTGTTTATCACACAGGTATAATTCCATCTCTACACAAGTCGTTTATGGCGTCTGCCAAAAATATTTAAGACTGTATACACGCAGCTCCTAATTATTTAAATGTTCCGCCACACAATATTATTGATACATATAATAATTTGTCTTCTATAAAATTACTGGTACCATTTATTCTTAGCACAATTTTTTGCTTAGCATGAAGCAAAAAGCGCCATGTCCCTCTAGAGGTGACTGCACTTTCAAAATATTAAGCGAGCCCTACTTTCAACATAATTTAAACAAAATGCCTTGCCCTGCCGAACAGTAATGCATTTATATCAAGAAAGGTATCTAGCACCAAAATTATTAGACAATGTGTTTTCGACATATGCACACCATAAATAGTCTAAAGGATACGTACCTAATAAAAGTTTAGAAATTAGAAACTCTACCTATTTATTTATTATATTTAATTATATTGAAAACATATCCATTGTAATTGTTGGATATTAAGAGGTTGCACTTTGTTTGCACCTGTTTTTAATTTGCAAAGCGTTGTATCGCCTCATATTGAGAAAACAGTCGTGAATAAAATATTTACATAGATTTTGCCGGATACATGTAAATGACTATATCAATTTACTGTTTACCTGAAATAGGTACATTACTAGCTTAATTTAATTATCGTAAACGTGTCACTTGAAATTTATTATACTGTAATGATCATTGCAAAGTCAACATCCATCACGACAAGATTGACTACGAGTAGATGCGCAAGTAGTTCTTATTTACACGATAAGGTACAAAAGGTCACAAAGGTGGTGTACACGATAAGGTACAAATTGGATTTGGTACAAATCTCTGAACGACATTGTCAGGTAAAACAGATTCAAAAGCTTGAATTGTCATTTTAGTTTACTACTCCATCGACCCAACGCAAAATTGCATCAAAATTATCGTATTAGTCACCTTCTACATTATATAAAGTGAAAAAATAAATATAGTCGTAACTAATGGCAAATACCTAGCAAGAAATAATATTAAACACAGTCACAATTGCATAAACACAATAATGTTTACCTGTTGGAATTGCGTAGTAAGCGATATCGTTGAATATTATTAATAACTTGGAAAACAATGGTTCACAAACACTTATATTTTATTTTAACCTTCGGAAATGACAACAGGGTAGGTTCGTACGTACCAAGAGCAATAATAATTAGAATTTATTCTGATCATATGATATAACATGTAATAGTTCAACTGGACAATATTCTAAATATAGTATATTATAATGACTACTAAATCAAAGGTAATCTCATTTTAAAATTTTGTAAGCTTGTTGAAACAGTCGGTACAAACCTAGATGACACTAACTCAAGCCTCATAGCGAGACACTTGAGGTCGCAGTACCGTTAATCTTGAATCCATGAAGCGTTACGCATAGAAGACGCCTATATTTCCTCAAGAGATCCATGATATTTGAATCCCAGTAACAAGATTTGTCCTGGGTGAGCTACATTCAAACAAAAGTGATGGGATGTTGCACCATGCCTATATTATTTTTTTACGTATATAAAATCTAGTATTGATATATTTCACTATAAGTATAATTTAACTTACAACGATATTCGTTAAAATCATAAAACTGTCCGACAACGAGGCCGGTAGTTTAGCAAAGTGGATTTTATGCGCCGGCGCCAATGCGTATTACGCATCGCATATAAATGAATACATAAACCACCTATTTCATTGTATCCCTTCAGTTTATTTAGTTAGAAGCAGGCACTTAACTTTCAAACAATAGATAAGAGAAACTTGAACTTCATGGTAAAACTTAATTTCATTTATGCGCAGAAGTATTGCCATAAAACAATCAATTATTGTTGGTACTCTGAGTATATCTCAAATATTATTAATAGTTACTTCACTATTTGCTGTAGTATGTAAAGTTCTTAGTTAAATATCATATTACTTATTAGCTAATATAGTAAGAAATAATGTAAATTGTGTGAGAAATAAAAATTAAAAATATACATCGAACATCATATATGCCGAGATCTTGCGTTTAATATCACACAGACGAATTTGCCAAAAATTCAATTTATTATTACTATACGTATAGGTACATTTTGTCCTTGAAATTGTTAACTGTGTAGATATTTAAATTGCGCAGAATTTTTCGAACGCGTATCTACCTGACCACAATTCATTTAATGCATTTGTTTGTGGGTTTCGAAATGTGTTTGGATTTATAAATGTTTCATGCAACGATAATATTCATTTGGGTCGGTATTTGTGGTCGATTTAGTTTAAATATCTGGTTCATTGAGAACTTTATACTATGTAGAATAATACATCATTCATACATGGAGATACAATTAGACATTAAACAAAAAGCCACTTGTTATGTTATTGAATTTCCTATTATCGTGGTCGTAGATAAAGGGTGTATCAACTTTCGTTATAACAATATGCCTGTATTGTTATCTTATACGTATTTTATTACGGTTTTCACATAAATTAACAAAATAAAGTATAACCTAAATAAATTTAACGCAACCGATAAGTTCTTTGGCATTATTAATCCTGTGTAACCTTGGGTAATCATAAAATTAATATTCGTTTTGTAAATTGTATCATTTACACTATTGCAGGTATTAAATTGAAAAGCTGCATTGCAACAACAAACTAATAGCACATTTAACTTGTTAGTAATATTTAATTTTTGGAGAAAGAGGAATCCACAGCCATTTTTTTAATTTTTTTGCCGGCTTTTCTAAACATGCCTTTGATGGTAGTCATTATTTTAAGTTAATAGTCAAACAAAAAATGGCTTGGTTTTTAAACTAAGCCTACCTACGTGAAGAAATCGAATTTGAATTTCAAATGTGGACTTTAAAAATAAACCTTCTCCATAACGCTGCTACTACGAGTAGATAACTAGAAACCAATATCAGAATGTATTAAACACTGATTGACGAAGTCTGTATAAGCTACTGATTAGTATTGCAGAATGCCTATTGACTTGCATTGAGTACAATATTAACTTTATTAAATTGTTCACATCAGCAATCATTCAGACCTTGATCTATTATCAAAGTAATGCATTAACGACCTCGTTAACTTAGATTGGAAAATTAAAATCACAACTGCATTAAACCAAGCAACGGCCATAAAATAGTAGGTACCTTTTAGATGACATTAACGATTCGATGATTTTTATTATGTTCAACTGTTAAGGAGTTAAGTGTCGATAATTATAGGTATATTTTTTTCATGTTATTCATCCTTTTTACATGGAACATTAGTTTCTTTTTTTATCCCTGAAGAGTTCTCACATTATTTACTGACCTAACATTTTTGCAAACTTTCCAAGATTTTACAGATTATACAATAACGTATATCTTTACAAAAGACTGTATTGTTATATTTATGATCATAACGTTCGTTCATTTTCTTCAAATTGTTAAAATCAACAATAAACGACTACTCCGAAAGATTAAACCTTAATTAAACAAAGGTCGTAATATTTTTTACTGGGTTTAAGTCATTTGTAACATCGCAATTTATTTCAAATTACATATTATTTTTTAAGATTAATTTAGCTAAAACGGCGCATATTTATGTATAATAGTTCACCGCAACATGGCTATAAAATGCGCAGGTAATTAAATTGTTTAGCATAACTAAGCCTATTAGATTTGGCTTCTGACCTTTATAAGGCTCGCAAAAAATGTTGAACATGTTCGTATACCTTTTACGGCTTTTGTACGATCAAGTTTCGTTTAGAGGAATGTGACGTCACAGTATTTATATTGACCTTGAGATTATGGTATATGTCCAGTACTTAAATTGACGCGTATTTACTTTCCAAGTAATATATTTACCTATCAAGTATTTATTTGCGATCTTTCACGAATTGCGCAGTTTAATTCGATTTGTATCTACAAAACGAAGTTATTTTTCTGAAATGGATTTAACCTTAATCTTTAAAACTTTATCTGATAAGCTTAAATGATTTAATGTGTATTTAAATACTGTTATAAATATTTTATTCAGGTAGGTACCTACTTATCTCATGTATTTTAATAAATTTACTTATTTGTAATTTTTCTGGTTTGTAGAGTTGGTCTCAATCTACAAATATATTTTTAATTAGGTATTTGTTTTTTTTTCCTTCTTCCTGTTAAGATGGTTTAATTATACTGCATTACACAAACAATGGAATATAATGATTTAATTAAATAACTAAAGCTTTGGGTCACGCCACCGAAGCATCAAAGCCACGTGATGAAAAATAATATTTTGACTTTTCCTTTAATGTAATGCCGTTATCCATTATAATATTATATTGTCCCTATGTTTTTTTTTCATACTAACTACTTTCAATCATCTGAATGAGAATGAGAAGTTACATAAGATACCATAATAGTAAGTAAGTATCTAGCTGGCAGTATCTACCCATTTGGTTACAACAAGCTTTAGCTTTTGTCACGGACTACATAACAGTACAGGTACTTTTGTGTTAATTACGACATAATAGATGTTCTTACGAAGGTACAGACTTTTGAAATTACGTATGCCATTAACTTAATAACTTAATCACATATCTATCGATTGCAGAATATTTCTATATCATACTCGTATCAGTCTTAAGAAATATTATGTGAAACAAAGATTATTTTATATTTTATGATGATATATTTTAATGTATTGCACATTATCATTAGCGAGATGGAGTTACTGTAAATGATCATTATAAAATGGTACTAAGTCATTGACATTTCCCAGAAAACTTGGAAACTATCCAAGGACTCGACGAAAGAAGTGTGGGCTTTCCCTCTAGGAGTTAGTATATTTATTATGTTACTAAGAACGGTTTATCACTATCGCGTGTCAAAGTATATTATCCATAATTTATATTAAAGTGTATATTGTATATTTATTATATAACATAGCTTGAGACTGGGAAAATACGTATAGAAGATGGATTCTGAATCATAGGACAATTTAAGAGTTTTAGGAATCTGATGATTTTATCTAATTGAGGAAAATCATCATGACATAGTATTTCTCAAGATTAATGAGGTAAAATTATTCTCTTGTAGTTAATTATGCGCGTGTTATTACAATTCTTTCTGAATATTCTAGAGTAAAATACATATAGTATACACATAGGTATAATTTAAATATTATAATTTAAAATCGTACGTAAGTACTGTCTGATTCTAATAACAACGTACAGCCTAAGACTAGGTCTACACAACGTATGACTAGAAAGCTGTGAAAGAATTTTTGATGTAAATGGAAGGGAACCTTTAAGAAGATCCATGTTCATTTACTTACTGCCTATATGAATTCATACGAAACCGAAGTAGATCAGTAACTTATAAATAAACTTATTAAAAAACCGGCATGTCCAAAATAAATTTGCGCTTTGCTATTATTGTAATTTGTAATGTAAATAATTCTTATATTGACAATTAAAAAGTTGATCCACATACCTACGTACTATAAAACGTTCGACCAGTCTTCAATTTTTGTCGCTACGAAGTATTCTTTAAACAAGGAAAATTTTGTAAAATTATGCAATAATGTAAAAATGCAGTCGAGTTGTCTGCCTCAGTATTTAATAATGCACAAGTGTATTTAAAGTGTGACGTCTTGTTTTGTCAGAAAATTCTAGAGTTATATTTTCATTGTTTTCAAATAATACGACTGAATTTACTCGAAGAACTCTTTAAAACTATGCTGTACGGGTATGTTAAGGTTTAGGTAAGCGTAAGCCTATTATTATGTCCACAGATTATAACAGATTATAGTTATCACTTATAACTTATAATATTATTAAACAGCTAGGTGTGATATGTAAACGTGATGCGACAGCCACCCACAACGATTTTTTTTTCATTATTGAAAAGGCATTATCTACGTGCGTAAGGTCAAAAAGAGGGGAGAGCATACGTGACCGGTGTAACGTTCGAAGTAACTTACCTTACGGTGCTCAGAGACAGCGCTAACTACATTGTACCAGAGAACTTTGAACGACTTCGTCTGTGTTAACTTTTTGTCTATTTTATTGCTTCATAAAAACTAAAATCATTGAAAGTATGAAGCTTAGCTACTGCTTCTTGCATTCTCAAAGTCATTGCTTATGAGTCAGATAAATAAACAGTGATTGCTTGTAGCGGGAAACCACCAGTTCAGTTGATTGCAGATCTCACAAGGAAACATTGAGATTTAAGAGTCCTCCACGATACGACTTCCCGGACATAAATTGTTACCATAATTAATATTAAGAGGAATAAGATGAGGCAGGGAATGTTGAATAAAGACTAGACGTCATATTAGTCGGTTTTAAGAAGGATTAAAAAAAAAAATAATTAATCTAATAATTAGGTGACAAAACAGGTTTTGTTGAGCTTAGTCATCGTCGTTTTTCCGCTCTATTAAAGATGACCTTATCTAGAAGCTGTATTCGAACTGTGAAGGGCCCTTCATTGAAGCGAAGCCGGGAAAGCTGCAAAAACTTTGCTCCTAAACAAGTCTAACAGGATTGTCCGTTTTTCGTTCCTCTTATAGCATTCATATTCCGTATATGGCTTTAGATCATGTAACAGTTTTAATTCTTAGACCTTGATTAGACTCTAAATGAGGCTTCTAGATCTCGTCATAGCTTTACTTGTAAACTAACTGTTAACAACTGTTATTTTTAACTTTACATAAAATTTAAGTTATCATGCAACCTATCCTTTGTTTAACTAATTTACTAAGAAATTTGTGTTAAAGAAATAATAATCACATAATCGCAATGTAAATATAATTATGTAATTATAAAGCAGTCGGAAGTCCATAACCATTTGTGACGTCCAAAACAATAGGCAGTTAAAACAATGGAGTCCTTCGGCAACCATTTTAAGTTACTAGATCGCTAATGGCATGGAAAACTATGTACTTGCAATAGCTTATAATCATCATCATCATCATCATCATCATCATCATCATATCAGCCGATGGACGTCCACTGCAGGACATAGGCCTTTTGTAAGGACTTCCAAACATCACGATACTGAGCCACCTGCATCCAGCGAATCCCTGCGACTCGCTTGATGTCGTCAGTCCACCTGGTGGGGGGTCGGCCAACACTGCGCTTACTAGTGCGGGGTCGCCATTCCAGCACTTTGGGACCCCAACGTCCATCGGCTCTTCGAACTATGTGCCCCGCCCATTGCCACTTCAGCTTCGCAACTCGTTGAGCTATGTCGGTGACTTTGGTTCTTCTGCGGATCTCCTCATTTCTGATTCGATCACGCAGAGATACTCCTAACATAGCTCGTTCCATCGCCCGCTGTGTGACTCTGAGCCTTCTTATGAGGCCCATAGTTAGCGACCAAGTCTCGGAACCATAGGTCATCACTGGCAACACGCACTGTTCGAAGACTTTTGTCTTCAGGCACTTTGTATGGAGCTTATAATACTACGAGTATATTATAAAGAAAATCATTGCTTACTTATATAATACTGCTGTATCTTCTATGTACATGAAGGTACAACAAGGAACAGATCCGGATATTAAAAGACCATAAGAAAAAGAAAGATATATAAAACACATCATAGTACAGTGTAATAAAAAGATATCAGTAGGTAATACAGTTCCATCAAGTACTTTATATAGTAAATAAAGGTTGAAAACAAAGATATGGACATAATGCTGCTACATGTAAGTTAAAGACTAGTATAAAAGAGTAATTTCACGCGTACGTCTATGGGGAGTTTCTCTAGTTATAACAGTCCTGCAATAAAGTTTCTAAAGAGCAACGTCAGGCACTATTCCCGGTGCCTATTGAAAAGTATGAATAGGCAGGTTGTTGAGACGGTGGGTATATCATCAGACTATTTTCCATCAAGTAAGTACTATGTGCTTTATACTTGCGCTAGAGTCATCATACTTAAGAGCTTCACTTTTTTCAACATCGCTCTAGGTATACGTTACTATTCAGTCATACCCTTAGTAGGTATAAAGAGTTATCGTTTTACTTTTCATCTTCTTATAGTCTTACTCCTAACTTCAACCTATCTTTTGCTTGTTTTTTTTTAATATCGCTACTGTTTCGAAAAATCTTAAACATAATAAATCTATCAATCTTTTTGTATCGCTGATAAATCCACACAAGCGTTCGACGACCCTATCCAAAAAAACATTACAATTCGACATTCAAAAGTGTGGATACATTCAACCTTCAAACAAGTGATCGTCACTGTATTGTGATTGATAACGATTAAATTGAATCATTAATACCAGTAGATATGAGATAGTAAGATCCGGCTAAGGGATCAATAATTGATTATTTATTAAATTTGGGTAGTTACGTAGGAAACCAGTTGTTTGTTCACGATATGTAAAGATAACAATAAGAAGATAACGTTTACGTCATCACTGGTGATAACGGATTAAAGTTTATTACATTTAAAACCAGAAGAGTTTAGTAACAATTATCTAAAATTAAACAATTTAGTGTTAATCTCTGAGATTATCGTTGATCCTTGAAAATTATAGGCATGTAAATATAAAACAATCCGATTCTCATTTCCTGTAATATCTCATTAAGATCAGGCATTATCGATATATTATGAGCAATTAATGTTTATATGCAGACATTTATGTTGTTCTGAAGATTGCACATCAATGTTAGTGATGTTAAATTCTGTATAAGGATTAATAAACATTAAATAACAGACCATGTTGTTATAATTTGTACTTACTCTTCACAGACAAGTAAATGTTTTATAGCCTTATTAATAAAATATAAAAAAATAATTGTATCGCCATATTTTTGTAATTACCTAATACCTAATAAGTTCTTATTTATTAAACGAATTGTTTTGTTGCTTCCTATGACCGTGGTGCCCTTTTATCAGTGACGCGATGACCCAGCAGCGGTTACTACGCTGTCATGTTTTCATAAAATAATGTGGATATCACTATGTAGCTTTAATTTAGATACGGAAAGCTAATGAATGTCTAAAAAGCTTTAGCTATCTCATATAACTTTGCTACTCTTCTTAAGTTGGTTGTTAATCACTTTTCTTAAGCTGGTTTGTATTCAGTAGTTTCTCTCTTTTTACCTTTGCTATAACCATAACTAGTATTTTGAATACTCTCGTAGTACATAAGTAGTATTTTGATTGTCAGGTCATTTATAAAAAAATACCTACAAGTTTTTTTTTAGTTTTGTACCTTGCGAGAACCCCACCGCCCACACAATTGTGTAACACTTTTTTACTTGATTTTTAACATTACGTGCCATGACGAGATGTCCACGCTGACTAAAAATAGAATATCATGCAAGTAATACATGATTTGGAAAATTTTACATTTAAAAGGATAAATGAAGGGCAACCCAAATTACATACGGACGTTGTCCCGATTAAACATAATGATTGTTGTTATGTATTTCACAAAATGTCCATTATTTGATATGCACGAGTAGGTATTATAGCCCTGAGTGCAACATTCTGTTTACTTTATCATCGTGTTGTTTTCTTTCGGTTCAATGTTAACAATTTCAATGTATAAATTTATCTTCAATTTTAATTGCATACTGACGTAATAAAACCAGTGCTTACTTGATGTTAAAACTTTTTTTAACTTGATATTTCTGGACTTTTAAATCAGTCTTATAATATCTTAATCTTCGATTAAGATAAATTATCTAAAACTTAGGTAAGGACATCTGAATATTTTGTGCTAGGTAGGTGAGATAAATCGAACAAAATCATGGGATAATATTACATAGTTCGCGGTCCGAAGATTGCAAAGTAAGCCAAGGTCCACGTGGCGTTGGCTACTTACTGTAAGTCACGTAGAAGCAAACGGTAAGAAACTAGATTCTTATAAATAGACAAGGATATAATTATTTTATGTTAAATGGAAATTTATACTGCGTTATTTGTTAATTTTTAACAGTGAATGGTTTTAAATTACAACTACTTTAGCTTAAGACGATTATGCCAACTTTTGTATCCGATTATCTAAATTGTTTTTTTTATGCCACCCATTTGCCTTAAATGTATTACAAAATTTGATCAATCTTTAGCAAAAATATTAATCCAGAATTTTGTTAAAGTAAAAGAAACAAAAATATTAACTAAGTACCTACTACATAATTGTGTATGACATACGACATGCCTGTAAAAAATCAAGAAACGGTTTCAAGATTTTTGTTATTAGATTCCTACAATAGGGTAGTATTTTGGTACATCACGCTTAAAATGCCAGTGTAAAAATCTTTGTGGCAGAGACCTCGGCTACCCAAACACATTGATTAATAGCCTTGCCTTTTACGTTACCGGCTTTAGAAAGTGTTGTTTTACAAATACCAAAAGTGAAAGTGTAAGGATATGTTCTGAAACAAAAGATTTTCCCCATGCTAGAATTTTTTAATTACATGCGTAAGTTTAGTCGATAATATGTACCGAATATTTTATACCAACCTATCGATGAAAGGTTTCCAAGTGATCAAGGCGATGCAGTCTAAGATAGAAGTACACTACCCCAAAGGGGATACGTCAATAGGCAATTAATTTAGCCCTTCGAATTCATTAGTTGGTTAAGCCTAATCTATTTAGTATTTACAATCCTTAGAAATCCCTAGGGTATCTTGAAAAACATCTACGACAAATTTTCCAAGTTTCCGATAAACGGCAAGCGTTCAAACGGCATAATGCTAAAAAGTTAAAGGCCTCGAAGGCATCTGATATTATTACCTACATGACGTGATAGTCTCGACTCTCGACGGAAGTATAATCGTCTATCAGATTTGTTAGGCTATAGGCAAGAGGACTTCAAAAATAACCTATGTAATAGATATAATGAACAAAATTTTGGAATAGAGTGGCAGTTGAAATATTTTAATAGTAGCAAGATAGAAATTCACCTCCAGCAGTGAGTACAAAAATAGGAATCAAATAAGCGATGATGCTACTAAGGATTGGTCAGTTGCCATAGGAACAAAATGGAATAAATTTTGGCACAAGCTTCGTTATGCAACTGAACATAAAGTATATTCGTGGGTATTGGATATTTTAAAATGCATCGAATTAATACACCCGACCGTTAAAATTGTTCTTTAAATCATGCGTTAATTGCAGTCATAACTTTGCTATTCAAGATTTTATTGTAGACAAAATCTTTTTATCTTATTTGGCATTCTAGAATAAAACTTCATTATTGTCTTGTTAATTGACTATCATATTAAATTGAGCATAATAGTGAACCCTATCAATATTGACCAAGTAGATGCTATATTTGCTAACAAGTACCAGTTGTTATTTCACAAAAAAAAACTAGTTGTTTATTAGTTCTATTGCTTTTTAGGGGTTATTAGTTAGTTTTGAAATTAAGCAAGTTATTAGCACTGCTGTCAAATTACTTTTTATTTCCTACTACTTTTTGTACTATGGGTAGGTGCCTACACTTTTTATGCTCTAGGTAGTTGCCCAAATTCTTGTACAAGAAATACTACATTGTTTGCATTGTTTTTGTGTATTAGTGCTTTAAGTGCGTAAAAATTTTTAATAATTATTAATTACAAATCATTATTATTCATGTCATCAATATTTATTTTATCTAGGTAGGTATTAAGATGATTATCATTCTGATTCTAATTTCAATTAGTATTAGATATGAGAATCTCCTACGTCCATTTGTTTTACAAAAACAAGCGAACCAAAATACCATAGTCATCCTAGAAAACATGGCCATGTGGTGACGTCACGGTACGAAGTCCGCGGTTCTAATTGGACAGCTCGGACAAACCGTTTGGGCAATCATCGAGGCTGTGCAAACATAACAAAAATATCGATACAATACATGTCACTACTACAACAATAACCTGTTCATTGTGCCAAAGTCCAAGAGTGTTAGGACTGGTGCACACCAAACGAAACGCGGTTAGGCAGCGAGCAGACTTCCGCGGTTTTACCCGCATAGTTCCTCTTCCCTTGGGCATACGGGGATAAAACATAGCTTATGACACTCAGAAGTAACGTAGCTTTCTTTTGGTAAAAGAAATTTCATATTCGGTTCAGTAGATTCAGAGATTATCCCCCAAAAACCTCACACACTTTACCTCTTTAACTCTTTATACGAGTACTAGAGGTAAAAATATTAATTTATGCTCTTGTCGTCTTAAGGATTAGTTGACGTGATGGCTGATCTACAAGATTTTCGCTAAATTCAATGGAAGTAAATATAAGTCATGTTTCAAAGACAGGGCTAATATCTTTAGTCCAACAAAAACAAAAAGGGATAGAAAAAATTGGTAGGAGTTTCGTCTGGTTAACGTTTTTATGTCTTAGGTTTATGATCCCAAATTCTAACCTTCTTTCTCAACTTTGGGCTTTTCTTTGCATAAAATAAAACATAATAATTAGGCATGTAGTTTCTTGTAGGTAATTGAATTCAAGCTGAATTTGCTAAACTGCATTTAAATATGCTTGTCTAACTAAATAATTATGCCTTCTTTCGTGTTATTTCATAGCAATATGTAATTATGGCCACGAGGCATGTTTGTTGAAAAAAATCTCAACACGTCAGCTACCTATTAATTTTATTTTATGTCGATTCGCACTTTCTAATAAGCGAAATCTTCTATGCTATTGCAAAACTGTAACAGTGTTTTGTATTTTAACCGACTTTTAAAAAAGGAGGTTATAAATACTAACAGAATTGCAATTTTTGTAATCTATAGGTCTATACCAGTTTCTGAACATGTGTACCGAATTTTTTTAAAATAATGAACCAGCCCGCGACTTTATCCGCGTAGACGTTCGTGTCGCGCGGCATGCTACCTGCATAGGCGTATTATAAGTATAGGAGGGGGGCTGGGTGGGCCGTGCCCACCCTGGAATGGACCTGTGGATTCCACCACCACCCTAGGATTCTGGGCTACCGATATGGAATTCTATTATGATACTAATAATAGACTTGATGTCGGGACCAGGCCCGCCCTAGGAAATAATCCTAGATACGCCAATGGCTACCTGTCAGAGCTACCAGCGGCCAGCGTATCTACTTCCATTATCTGTTACATTTTGCAGCTTAAATCCACGTCAAATTTTATTTGGTAAATAGCTTTCCCAAATTGATTTTTCCTTATGAACCACAGCAGCATTACTCGAAGGTCGTGCGACCGCAGAAGGAATGCTTAAAATCGAAGACGGAACAAAAATCAATATGTAATTTTGTAATCAACAGGTAGATATGTAGAAGTACGAGTATGTACATTGTAATATTATAATTACCTATAATGGTTTTGTATTTTGCAACCAGATGCTGACGTTAGTCACTCATTGCGCAATACACAATAAGCTAAGCTATAAATATTGTTTGTTAGATTTTTAGTGACTTATGTACAAAATCGAGGTTGTTTATCTAGCAGAAAATAATACACGTGCTACAAAAATATAATAAAGCTATTTTAAACAAAATGGGGACAATTTGATGCAAGTTGTTTAGAGGAAAACCACGAACCGAAAAAGCTTACGCTTCTGGAAATGTTTTACCGGCACACTACAGGGCAAAGCTCCTTTTTGGAAAGGGTTATGACTTATGATGATCATTAACATCATCATCATATCAGCCGATGGACGTCCACTGCAGGACATGGGCCTTTTGTAGGGACTTCCAAACATCACAATCTTGACCCCCTTCATCCCGCGAATCCCTGTTTTTGATACAAAACCTAATACTATAAGTTATCTTATATACCTATATCAATGGTTTAAGTGCCTATGGTAACAATATTCCCACGTCTTTCGTGATAATCGATGAGTGTCGATGACGTCTTAGATTATGAGGCCAAAGTTTATAATTACAATTAATTATTTATAGTTATCATTCTTGATATAAAACCTTCGTAAGTGTCCAATGATTACGTATAATAATCCGATAACAATTAATTCGGTATTTTAATATCTTAAATACGAAAATTCCCACTATTTTTTTCAATCGTGATGTTTCCAAACAATTAACTTAATAAACGTAATAACGTAGGTATTGGAAGTTAATTACTGACAATAAAAAATCCCCTATGATTCTCCCATTAGAAAAATAATAATTAAACGCAATTTATTTTCTAAAACCTTACTTTGTTGGAGACTAATAAATATAAAAAGTATACAATAGAACCAGACTAGTAGACTAATAAAATAATAGAACGGGGGAAAATTCGCGGATTGTCTGTTATTGGCCCGGAGTGGTGTTAGGGGGTGTCGAAAAGTCTATTCGCCAAGGGCTTCGATCTAGACAGGGCCTCAAAATTTTAATTATGTCAAAAAATTGCAGGAATTTTCTTTTCTAATGATTAGTTTTTGACCGACTTCCAAAAAGGAGGAGATTCTTTATTTAGCTGTACGAGTATGTTTTTTTAATATCACGTCGCATTAGTCTGTGTCAGACATCCGGTTTCATCCATCAGATCCTGCCGGCCGCCGGCGTCATAGAATGTTGGAGCTTAAACTATCGAGTACCTATTTGAGATTTTCGCGTGCAGGACCACGATCTCTTCTTACTACACTTACGTAGAATAGAGAAGTAATATTAGATTTTTTTGATTGTGTAAATGCCGTAGGCTCCTTAATGGGGGACCTTAGCGCCGTCCCAGAGGGTTCGGGCAGAAACACCACCTGATGGCGATGGAGCCCGAAAGAAGCAGACGAAGATGAGCGGAACGTCTCTCAAAACGACTCAGACCTCGGCTTGGATTCTGTTTTGGCCAGAGTGTGTACTAACACGTATCAGTCCGAACGCCACTAAGATCGTGAGACCTACGTCCGGGTGAGATATTGGGGACTCGGGATCTTTGCCTGCGAATACGCTGCGTAGCTAGTGTTTGTATTGCGTGGGATTCGTTGACGGTCGTTATGTCATCGTCAGGGTCATAAAGGACGTTTTTCGGGCGTCTAGATCTACAATCGGAGTTGGAATCGGGGGTGTAGTTGCAAGCTTCAATCACTAGTTATTTGGGGTGGGTGGCGCCTCTCTCAAAATGAATGAGTTTTCGGGAGCTGTTTTATATATTGGGTAGGGAGATCTAGGTTTCCATGTACCTAACTATCATTGGTGTAATTAGGTGTCTTAATCGTTATTTAAGGAATGTAGGACTTAAATCTTTTCATACATATACTAAACACTAGCTTAAGTAGGTAACCTACCAAAATGAAAACTTGAATCTAATATCAAAAATGTAAATACGAGATAGATATATATTATAGATATTATAGTGAATTTTATCCTAAGCTTCCTAAAATTAAATGGAATTGACTGTTGTGTATCAATTTGTCTGATCTCGCTCTTGACTCACGTCTAAATTGAGTTAAACGTACTAACCTGCGCCGGTTGGAGTTTGGACCCGACACAGTAAGGTTACATTAGATTGTACCAGGTGATGCAATTTCAACAAAAACGTACACTAGTTTTGTAAGTGCTAAATATAATTTTATGGGCGATATACCTAGCTACAATTATTTTGCTACGGCTTTATAATTAGATATTAGAGGTGTGCCTAATGGCCACACTTATTAGAGCAGCGTAATGGGTTAAGGCTCCCCTTTGATTAAAATGACCGCCATAGGTTTTAAACTTGTCAATCAGTGGCGGGCACTTCATACATGCATTAAAGCACTGCATACTCTAACATTTGTTTTGTTAGTGCTTATCCCATGCATATTTTCCCAGTATGATTAAATTGTCTTACTAGTGCATGCCCTGATCAATAGCCTTTGCATGCCCGCCATAGCATCGTCATTGACAGTGTCAATGATGATGCTATTAGAATTTCTACCGGCCAAAAATCAGCAGGACCTAAATTCTTACTAATACTTATATTAGTAAATGTACTAGCAGAGCTTCGCGGTTTTACTCGCGTATTTCCCGTTCCCGTGGGAATACGGGGTTAAATTTTATTCTAACTCCCTGATAATCTAGCTTTCTATTGGTAAAATATTTTTTGCAAATCGATCCGGAAGGTTTTGAGTTGTTTACATACAATAATACAAATCTTTCCTCTTTCTAATATTAGTATAGAAATACAGATAAAGCTGAAGAGTTTGTTCAGTTGAACGCGCTAATTTCAGGAACTACAGATTCGAATTCAAAAATTGGAATCATCAAGTCTGTAGATAAATCCATAAAGGTTACAGTGAAACGTCCGATTTTTCACACAGCCCAATTTCTGGACGAAGAAAGCAATGGCGTCACCGTTCGAATTTTAAAAACCCGAACGCCGCCGCCGCCGTTCCGCGATCACGCCGCGCGCACGTGTTTATAGAGAGTCACAGCTGCTCCGTTTGGTTGGACTTTGTACCCGTTACGATCACCGGCCGCGGTAACTAACGCCTTGATTCCACTCAAAAGATTATTCATTCTACGTGCTTTGTTACTTATTGCACGAGCTAATTTTGTATTGATATTAATTTTGACCTGTTTTTTAGTTACTGCTGAAAGAGATCAGATCAGATTCCTTTATAAAAGATTTGGACAGAGTTATTTTTAGGGGAGTTCGGTTCTGCAAAGTTATTAATCATTTTGGTATGTCTATCGTCTCTGTTATTTCTTGTATTCCATCTAATATATTTTGCTTAAAGGCATCATTGATAAAGATGTGATTTCTCATAATATAAGAAATATAGAACCTACCAAGTTAGGTAGGTACCTAGTTCAAAAGACAATTAGAAACTACATTAAATGCTCGAGATTACTAATAGAAAAATTCATTTTTTCATTTTCATTTTCATTCATTTCATTTTTTCATTCAGAAAAATTATATGAAGAGGAACAAATACTTAAACAGACAGACGCGGAAAACAACTTGTTTTCGTCCAACGAGTCTAATAAAGAGTGATAAAATACAAAGATAGATGACACTTGGACTTGGTGAAAATAAAATTCAATTGATATTTCGTAGAGTTAGATTGCAATTATGTTATTGAAACGATCAATTGACATGATTTGTCACCCGACAAATTTAATAATAAATGGATTGGAAGTACCAACAGTGAGATCAGCAGCTGGTGCACTGCAATGTCTGAACTCTGACAGGCATTCACACCAACAGTCTTCACACTTCACAATAAGTGTCGTTTTTCTACGCGGACGAAGTCGCGGGTGTTTGCTACCTACCATAAAAGTGTAGAATATTTTGACACCGGATAGGTATAGGTACATAATTACCTACTTTGTCTGAAATTACCAACAAAAAAAAAATCGATTCGGATCCTGAGATCTATTACTACTACTTGGACTTTTACACCGTTTCGCAGGTACTAATACTAATAACTAGGCCTGGAGTAACAGTCCATGTATACCTACACAGACATGACGGAAATAATGTGGGTAGGTAGGTAAAAGAAACTGAATTCCAGATTGGTGAAGTCGTAGTTTCAGATGGGTAGGCTACTGCAAAGCTACTTTATGAACGTTTCCTAGAATATGTCATTAAAAAATAGGACATACCTACCTCGTATGTACATACGTACAAACTTAAGGAAATTCAAAATATTTCTCACATTGTCCTAAATTCTAATTAGGATATCGCATTGGAACTGTGCCAGACATTTAAAAATTTAGGCGCCAAACATTTAGCCAAGTGAGGCAACATATAAATATTGTTTATGTTGTATAGAGTAACAATTATTTCTTAATATATTTTTCTTTATTATAAACAAAAAAGAAACAGAAAAGTTTTCCAATAAGTAAAGGGTAAATAAGAACATGACGAACATTTTTATGTTATTTCTTTATCGTTTATTGAAGGCAAAGCATTACAATGCCGCCGAGTCCAAAGTCCGTAAAGGTAAACTCTACGTAACAAATACATCTATAAAATGTCACGGTCTTGATTCATGACAACTTAATTTATTACTGAATAATATAAATTACCTTAGACAGTGAGATTAATTGTAATTTTTATCCTAACTAGCTTTTAAAATCATGTATTTATTATGAAAAATTAAAATTATTTCAAAAAAATACTGTAGGGACGATTAAAATATTAATAACTTTTTATCTACCCTCTTCTTTATCTTAAATAATACCTAAATAAACAAAAAATACCTCAAGATTGTGTTGTAAACAAAGACCATGTGTGTATGTTACATTTATACAGAGGTATCGTTTTACCCCATACATACCATAATTAAAAATAACTTCACTTACTTTTTCTAAGCACTGTTGTCCAATAGAGTTGGGATCCACCTTGACTTCCAAAATCACAGAATTTGGCTGGCTAACTAACCACATTTTGAGTTTTTGTTGATGGAGAAGTTAGAAAAAAAAAATTAATATAGGTCGAATCAACACCTTTTCAAATAATTAATTTGTAAAACAAACACTTATGTTTACTTATTATCTCACTCGCGTAAAGAATTTATTTAAAAATGTCTTTCGTAATTCGCTCTGTGAAATGTTTATCGCGTATTCTTTGTGGAAGTAAAACTGTGAATACTTCCATACGACGGCCATGCTACGTTAAGTTTGCCACCGAAATGATAAAGAAACTGTGACGTGACGTGCGCCGCAAACGATTGCCAGACTCAGGTTCAAAAACCTTTGCCACAGTACAGTTTATATTTGAATGGCAACAAACCAATGCTGTGCCAATGAGCATGTTTGCTAAGATAAAAGATGAAGATACGTCAATGTACAGGTTTCTTGCGTTAATAATAACAAGAATTGTTTAGCCTTAGATATCATAAAAGGGAGCTTTTATTAGCCTTTTCATTCATCTTTCACAGAAATGATAGGGACACAAGAAACTATGACGTTGTTTTACATGTCAATAGAATAGAAAACCGTATTATAATAAATGCAAAAGTAAGTCTGTCTGTCAGTTTCCCTATTCTTTTCACAGCTAAACTATTTGGATGAAATTAAGTATGAAATAGGAGCTTGGAGCAGAACATAGGCTTACTTTTTATCCATGGTCCCCGCGGTATTTATAAAACGCAGACTTTAATGCAAACGGAATCGTTGGCGTCTGCTAGTGATTAATAAATCCCATTGAACCTTACCAATTAAAATATAATAAATGAAATATTTTATACAACAATAAGGTTGTAAAATTATTGTAGGATGGTAGGAAGTGCGAAACTCCTAACTCCAAATATTATAAATATAAACCTAATAATAATAATAATTTAATAGTTAATAATTCTTGTCGGGTAGAAATGTATCAAAAATCCTTAGTGGGATTTAAAATTGAAAATTATTTGATTTGTAAGTAAGTAGGTACCTACCTAAGTCATTAAAAAAACACAAGTAAAAAGAGAAAATATAGACAATATTTTTTAATTACATATAATGTGTTTCAGACACAATTTCTTGTGGTATTTGTTTGGTAAAAATCGTTTTTTATCATTATATATGACATTTTATACTTTTTCTAATCATAAAAATTAATCGTCTGTAAATACTTACCTAATACACAATGGTTTAGCCAAACATATAAATTATTAAGTTTTTTCGTATTTTTTTTGTTATTTTCAACTATGTATTTTACAGAAATATTTTATTTAATATAAAAGTTGATTATTTAAAAAAATGTAATTTAATTCTTGACTGCTATGGCAACACTTAATAAAGTAGGACATTACTCCGATACACGTAAAAAATATGTTATATATTTTTTTAAAAATTTTTGAATAGGATAAAAATATTACCCTTATTTTACGAAGTTTACTTTTAATAATTATATTAATAAGATAATTTTGCAATTTTAAGATATCCTACGTATTTCTTTCACTGTAACTGTTAAAAACGCTTCATTCTATGCAGAATGTAGAAAGCACGAGTCTATGACAGCTCCAATCGTGACAACATGACAAAATTAACTAATCATATGACTTTTTCCATCACATCTTTGCTGCGCTATTGATTTGTGTCTCCGTCTTGATTCTCGCTAGACATAGTTTTTGTGATCATCTGAATTCAGAATGGCGAGTCAGACGCAGGGAATCCAGCAACTGCTGGCTGCTGAAAAGCGCGCTGCAGAAAAGGTCTCAGAGGCGAGAAAGCGTAAGTTGTAATACTGCGTATCACTGATTAGTAACACCCTTTTTTGTGTCTGCTGCAGTACTTTTGCATAGGATGCTTTTACAACTTCAGATTTTGTTCTTTAACCAGTGGATAATAGAAATTCATACTATCAGGTAGGTTTTATGTAGACTTGTTAATTTAACGTTCTACTACTTACATCACATGATAATGATCTTGTGTGACAAGGTTTTATGTAGCCTCTATGTACATATAGTTCATGTTAGGTATGTTTTTAGCAGTATTTATTTTTTATTGACACCATCCTTTAGAGCTCCAAACTTTTCAAGTCTCTTTCTGTTTTCTTTTTAAGTTAAATAAATTTCATGATAACAGATACAGAATAATTTTGTTATAAATCCTCTCTGTAAGTGTTCAGTTAAAGTATATAAATCTATATATAGGTATTATAGTTATATAACCTCATCTGTGTTGTGAATGTGATTGGTATGATTTACTTCATAAGAATGATATGAGGTGAACCATCATTAGGATACAGTATGGTGATCCTCAACGCGTAGCTACATAGGCTTTATGTCTATTGTCTGACTGTAGCTGTGTAGCCTATGAAGCCATGCTGTGATACAGCTATGTGTGACTACAATCAGGACTCAATCTAAGCCCAGCACGGTTTCTGTATTCAATATGGTGAGAATACTACTTTCTCCTATGCATTATGTATCTTTACAATCGTATCTTGAAATTTTCTAAATTGCCATTTTTTTTACTATACAGGAAAAGCGAAACGCCTAAAGCAAGCTAAGGAAGAGGCTCAAGATGAAATTGAGAAATACAGACAGGAGCGAGAGAGGCAATTCAAAGAGTTTGAGGCCAAGGTAGCTTACATGTTTTGTTGATAACTATGCTGTGGTCCAGTGAGTGTTGCGTAGTTGAAAAATAAATAAAAAAGCATACTTTCACATTTAAATAAATGGATAGAAAATGAGTTTATTGAACTTATATCACATATCGAACATAACTAATAATTAAGCAATTCTCTAATATTTTTTTTTTTTTTGTTGAAAAGAATATTTGCCATATCTATTTATCTTTTTTTCCTATTCCCCTCTAATTAGTCGGTAAAGACTGTGTTATGACAATAACCCAACAGGGCGGGGATTGAACCACCACCCCTCGGTGATGTGTCCAACAGCTCTTACCATTGAGCTATTGAGGCTCATAATATGACTGTGTATATCTGTGTTCTTTTAGTATTCATAACACAAACTACCCTTTCTGTGAGACTAGATATTGATGTTTTTCTAATATATTTATTTATTAAATGGTGCAATTTTTGCCATGCACAGTTGATTGGTTGATTACATGTTATTATATACATTTTTCTTCTAAAATTATAGCACATGGGCACAAGAGAAGGTGTTGCTGCCAAGATCGATGCTGAAACCAGGGTGAAGATTGATGAAATGAACAAAATGGTTAAGACACAGCAAGAGGCAGTAAGTACAACTTATTAATTCATTCATTAACGCAAGCTTAAAGAAAAGTTGTATGATGGTGTGATGTGAAGTATAGTGGTTATATTATCTATAAATATAAAAATTAATCCATATATCCCTTAGTCACGTCATCACGCGTTAACGGCTGGACACATTTCACAATTTTTTTTTATGTTTGTTATTGTCAGGAGAAAATTCTTATGACAGAAATAATTTAAAAAGGGGTAAGGGTGAGGTAAGGGTAAGGTAGGAGTAGCTAGGGTAGGGTGGGGTAGGGGTAGGGTAGAAGTAGTTGAAAGATTACATCCAGTTTCTAGGATACAACTTCATTCCAAGAAACTATATTTATACCTTGCTTAGGTTAATTCTGTTTTAAATAGTAATGTTTTTTTAGATTATTATAACAAAAGTAATATTTGAAATAGGTAGTATAAGATTTTTTTTTCGTTTAGCTAAATCCATCAGGGAACTGGTTTTTTGATACTATGAGCAAATAAACACAAAAGCTTTGCCAAAAACAGCTTTGCCTAATATAGTGAATCATTTCGTCCCATTCAATCAGTCTGGCTAAAGTTAAAAGTTTCTATTATTTTGTCTTTATTTTAAGACATTGTTGCAATTAGGTCTTACATATTTTTTTAATAACTATCTTTACAGAGCTGGGTTATATCCCTTTTGGGCCTGTTATAGAAAACAATTTTGACTTTTAAGTTTGTTTTTTGCCCTATGCACCGCCAGGTGTAAAAGGATGAATGAGAACTTAAAGAAGAGGGTAAAACTATTTTGACTTATCCTAAACTATTAATGGTTGTAGAAGATAATCTTTACTAATATTATAAAACGGATAAGCTTGTTTGTGTGCTTAAACGCGCTAATCTCATGAACTACTGGTCCGATTTGAAAAATTCTTTCAGATTTACATAGCCCATTTATAAGGGGAAGGTTATAGGCTATATAATATTATCCCCGCATTCCTATGGGAACTGTGACGCCCGGTGAAGCCTCGCGGCGTCTTGATACCCACGCTAGCACCAAACAGTACATTATCATCATAAGCCCAAAAACCTGCACTGAGGTACTGCGTGGTGGGCCAAAGCACCATAAAGAGACCTTGCTCAATAGTGGGCCATTCAAATCTATACTAATATTATAAAGCTGAAGAGTTTATAATAAGTATTCATATTAACTTAATTTTTCAGGTGATCACAGATATTCTCAACTTGGTGTATGACATTAAACCAGAGCTGCACGTGAACTACCGCTTAGAATAAGCGAACTTTATGCATAAATTATTATATTTCGCGTATTAAGTCTTTGCGAACCCAATTATAGATATTACTGTTATAATTATTCTGTTTATAATAATCTGTAGCCACTTTGCATAGAGGCATATGATATGTCTGTTTGACAGTTAGTGCGAGCAATGCATGCAGGTTTAATATTTATGGTTGCCATTTGCTGTATATAAAAGAATAGCTTCAATTGCCATTTCTTAAAAATATTAACAATTGTTATTGTATCCAATCGAAATCAGCTCGATATCATTCCAAGGAAAAACGTGGGGATCCGTTTGAGAACACAAAAAAAATAATACTTATATTTAAAATTGTATGTTATTCAATGTTGTATGTTGAATAGAAATATATGGAGTTTTAAAAAGAAGATTTCAAACGTTTTTATTTTTTTTTCTTGTTATGAATAGTCTCATTGTCTGTGTACAGTATTAGAGAAAATATATTGCTAATGTAATACTCTTGTTTTATTCCAATTGAAATTCAATCGGGCGTCTTGATTGCTGAATTTCTGTAAAGCAAAACGAAAAATTTAGATGTTAAATAATTTGAATTGTCAATGCTCAGTCTATTTTTTCATGACATGATTTCTAAGTATAAATTGAGTTCTTCATTGTCTATTGGACTGATAGCTTGCAATAACCAGACCTCATTCTATGCTATTTGCTATTTTATGGCTAAAACTTTATTAGCCTGTGCGCTAACCACAAACAAGTACAGTAGCTAATTGTGGAATTGGACTGTAGTCTTTGAAAGGTAGCAGGCATAAAGTACATTGTATATACTGGTAGCAGATTTCCAGGGTCCCTCAACCATCGCTTTTTTGAATATTTTGTCGCAGTCACTTGATTGGCGGCAACCCTTCGAAAAACAGTTAAAATATAAAAGTTACCGAACGAAGCTAAGCAGCTTCACATAATTACTCATATCGTATGTAGAAGAAGAAGAAGAAGAAGAAATATACTTTATTGTACATTAAAAACAAAAATAATCAATAACTTATAATAACACTTAGAAACTAATGTACAAATGGCGGTCTTATCGCTAAAGAGCGATCTCTTCCAGACAACCACTGTGGAAGAGAAAAAAAAAACGTAAGCGTATGTATTGTGGTAAATATAAAAATATCACACGCTCTATTGTTAAACTATCAGCAGTCAACAGTTAACCTTTTGGAAAATGAAGAAAGTCTGACTATGTCAAGCTCCTATAGCGTGGCAAGTTCTTTGATGTCTCATGTCACTACCATGATATGCGGGCGACGGGGAGAAGGACTGCGCGGGTAGTGTGCTCGGGGCATCGCTACCCCACCCGGTTCTCGCGGACCATCGGGAGTGTTACGAACGAATTTGCCAAGCTATAAACCATTTGATCAATCTAAGACAGGGTTTCTCAAAGTGGGCTACGCGAACCCCTAGGAGTTCGTTATTTGACGGCAGGGGGTTCGCGACAAGATTTAATAACTGATGAGTCAGAATAATTAAGGTAAAAATGGTCCAAAATTACTCTTAACATTGAATCTTGTTGCAAATAACAAGAAACAAGCACACCCATCTCATTAATATTACAAAGACATTTCTATAGGTACTTTATGTGTTTTCATTCAATTAAAAACCTTATTTTCTTCAACAGTCAAATTTATTTTTTTCTTTTTGAGGGTTAGCAAGGTAACCCTTAGCAAGTAGCAGGGGTTCGTGGAGCCAAAAGTTTGAGAAACTCTGATCTAAGATAATAATTACAGTGCATACAAAATAAATAAATTACGTCTGCTTTTCTCCAAGAGTTTCTAGCCACGGTGCTATAGCCCCGACGGCCGAGAACACTGCTGGCTGGTCCACCGTGTCGCACCGCTTCGACGAGAACGACAGAATGCCGACCAACTGTCCGTTCATTACCGCTGGTCCGCCGGCATCGTGCTGTAGCCAAAATGAAACTTATTCTTTGTTACTAGAACGAAGCGCAATTTGCAGGTTTACAAATAAATAAATAACTTACATTACAAACGTTCTTGGCGAGTGTTATGAATCCTGCACAGAAATTAGTTCTCGTGACAAGATTTCTAAAAAAAAATAATAAAAGATATCAACTTTGACACCTATCTATATATCAATTATAAGTCCGTGATTTATATTATCTACAGGTACGTACTTTAATAAATATGTAGAGTGGTCAATTCTGTGCATGAAATATATTTCCAAAATAACTATCAGGGTGATTAGTGATCGATACAGATGCCAAGAATTCAATCAGTATTTTTTTTGTTTGTCTGTCTGTATGTTCGTTATCGAAACAAAAACTACTCGACGGACTTTAACGAAACTTGGTAGGTATAATTATTCCTCATACTCCTGGACAGGTTATAGTATACCTTTCAATTACATCACGCTACGATCAATAGGAGCAGAGCAGTGAAGGGAAATGTTGGGAAAACGGGAGAAGTTACTCTATTTTTACAGCGATATTACTTTATGGGCTGGATGAAAGAGGTCTAAGGGCGGGCGTCCGCTAGTAAAGTATAAAATAAGTTGGTGCTATGGGGAAATTAATGAAACTCACCGTCCGTATATTTCCTGACAGTCCGCAAGGTCGTAGATAGGCAAATCCAACTTCTGTAGCAACACTTGGCCCCCGAGTCCACTTGAACTCTAAAAAAAAAATACTTTAGGTAAGTAACTATACTTTCTGGAGCCGTGATAGCCTATTATGACCTCTGCCTTCGATTCGGAGAGCGTAGGTTCGAATCGAAGGAAAAACATCGTAAAGAAACCTGCATACCTGAGAATTTTCTTAATTCTCTGCATGTGTGAAGTCTGCCAAATAATATGGTGAATTCAAATCTATTAAAGTATGTATTTTTTTAACTATATATTTATAAATATGATCAAGATTCCCTCCAAGTAGTCGGAAAAGACTGAGTTCGAAGTGAGTCTGACAATAGTCCAACGGATGGGGGTCAAAGCACGTCGATGGTTCGGCGATGAGTCTGGACTCTGGCTCTGGAGCTATTGAGGCTTAAACTAGACTAAGACTATATTTAAAACTTGTTATATTTTGTCAGCAAACTTACCAATACTGAACCCCATCCAAGAAAAGTAATTTTGGCATCGGTTGGCACATTTCTATCGGTGGAGTAAGCTATCTTCAAAACTTTCAAGTCTTCCTTGTCATACGATATGTTTTTATGTAAGCCTAATACAGCGAAATTGAATTCCAAAGTCTTTGGTTTATAGTTGGGATGGAAGAAGATTTCTGTCACTCTGTAAACTTCGCCACCAGCGGTCGCGTTTGAGGAGCCGATTCGGACTGATAACATTTTGACGTATTCACGGAAAAAACGGTTATTGTACTGCCTGGAAATGCAAATTTTAATACACATAAGTAGGCACCTACCATCTATCTAGCCGCCCACTCGCATTGGATTGGAGCATGCTCTATATTATAAACTCCGCATCGCTTTCGTCTAGGGAGGGAGGCTGATAATGATGAAGTACCTACCTATCTAAATTTTTACACTGATCAATACTGTAATTTTACCTTACTTGATTAGACCTTACTTTAGGAAGGCTTGCGCATGTGACTACGGCCTAGCTGTAATTGAGTTCTTCTTCCAAGAATTTTCCAGTTGTGGAAATGGATCCGAGGTCCGTTTAAGCAAAATGCAATGCATTGCAGAAAGCAGGCGGTCGTTATTTTGAAGCGTATATAGAGTGTTCTAATCCAGTGGATATGATTCTCTGACTTCTTTTCTTTCTTCTTATGATTGATTGATAATAATGTTGCGATTCGTAGGGCGTAGGTTCGAGTTCGGTCCGGGGCATGCGCCTCCAACTTTTCAGTTACGTGCATTTCAAGAAATTAAATATCACGTGTCTCAAACAGTGAAGTAAAAACATCGTGAGGAAACCTACATACCAGAGAATTTTCTTAATTCTCTGCGTGTGTGAAGTCTGCCAATCCGCATTGGGCCAGCGTGGTAGACAATTAGCCTAACCTAAAAATGCTGAGATAAGCATCGTGCTTAACAGTGAGTTAAATTATTATGGGTTGTTAATGACATGATAGCCGCTGGATACTCGCGGCTCGAGACCATTTTGTTTGGAAGTCCATGAAAGAGGCCTATGTTCAGCAGTGGACGTCGGCTGTTAATGATAATGATGAATGACATGATAGAGTGTAAAGTTCTTACAACTGTAAACAATGTGCAGCAGTTAAGATCTTGTCCGAGTCAATGATGACGCCTCCGCACCACAGCTGTTTGTTGACAAGCAGCGCTGCCAGGAACGGGTAGTCTTCTACACTTGCCACCTCGTCCGCGTTGTAGATACGACGGTAGCGGCGATCGAGAGGAGGGTTGTGGGTAATCTTTGATGCTGTTGTAAACATTTTTTTAAAAAGAATATAATTGATGACGCCCCGCGAGACAAAATATAGCCTATGACACTCACAAATAACGGGGCTTTGTATTGGTAGAAGAATTTTCACAATCAGTTCAGTAGGTCCAGAGGTGACCCCTCACAAACTTTACCTCTATAATACCTATAGATTTATGACCAATATTCCCAAACCCATCCAACTAGCCGGAAATTACTGTGTTAGAGTGAATGAGGAGGACTGGAAGATAGTTAGTTCCCTACGACAATAGTCCATTGTGCGGGATGAAACCACGATCTCTCGGTGATGAGCCCCTTTACCGTTGAGCTATTAAGTGTTACTTGGAGCCGGTTTCGTCACTTTTCAGGTAGCTATGTAGAATACTGAGGACAGGGTAGGGGTGCAATTTTAGTTTGCACTTGCACAAACTAAAATTGCACCTCTACCCTGCCCTCAGTACATGCTCTTATGGCAGAAGGCCGATGAGATTTTTTTCCTACCGGCGAAAAAAAAAAAACTAGTAGGGGTGAAAGCCAGTATTACATGTACTAACTACGACCTACGTTTTATCACAGAATACACGAGTACACTGTGACACAGGTTAGGTATATCTATGCTAAAATATTGCCAAGTATAGCGTTTGTTTATTACGAGCGTCGAGCAATTTATGTTTATGTTTTATTGTTGTAGAATGTAGATTCACATCATCAATGTTCATTTTATATTTATATAGATTAGATAACTTACGTCCCTACAAATTCAACGCAAAATGTGATCCGAATTTAGCTACAGCATATATGCACAATTTTGTCCTTAATTCTATTAAATGTATATTTATGTATATATAGTATAGATTTTACACTTCCTGAACACACAACTCGACATTCTAGACAATAATTAGGTATTATTTGTTTAAATAACGTTCGTTGTTATAAGCGACTAAATGAAATTAAGTAAATTTTCCACATTTGTCCGCTTCAGTTTTGATGCACTAGTGCTCCATCTCTAGTATAAATTATTGATCCTCATAATATTTTTGTCTCATGTTTACTTACTCTAGCCAGAGCACCTGTTCACCCTACTGTGATTAGATATAGCATTAACATAGAAGCAGAAAGCTCTACTTACTGCTGTGGGCTTTTACATTATTCCTTTTACTTGGAAACTCAATAGGCATTCCTTCGTATTGCCATTCCCTTTTGATGGTACCTCGGCGTCTTATTTGCTCTCGTTCCACTAAATAAATTATTATAATTATACAATTTTGAAAAATAAAGCAATAGATATGGTTTTACGCAGCGAGGCGATACAAAGCCGAGGCGTTATACTTAACTAGTAGACGCCGCGCGGTGTCACCCGCGTGGTTCCTGTTCCCGTAGGAATACGGGGATAAAATATAGCCTATAGCCTTTCTTGATAAATGTGCTATCAAACAGTGAAAGAATTTTTCAAATCAGACCAGTAATTCCTGAGATTAGCGCATTCAAGCGGGCAGGGCGTCCTAAGGGCGTCTCTTGTGTGACGGATATGTAGAATTCTCGTAGCAGAATTGTGTATACTGTGCTCGGAGTATGTAGTTGGTGATTATTAACCAAGCTAGAAGCTAGAAGGTAGGTGGCCTACCTAATTTTCTAGATTTGTTTCTATTAAAACTTACTGTCATCTGAGCTGCTTGAAAAATCTGAAGATACTCGCTCCTGATGAGCCAGAGTACATATTAACACGAAATAAAAACTTAATAGCCTTAAAAGTAGCGCCATTTGATGTAGGTACCTAAATCTAATATTCAAATTGAAATTTTCTTATGTTTTATTCGATTTCCACACTGATTGCAATATAAATACAGGAAAGTATTAAATAAAACAGCGTGCCAGCTATAAAATATATTGAAACAAGAGTTAACAAAACAAGATTGCACAATTGAATTTCAGTTTGTTTTGCCTACTTAATGTCCATGCCAATGTTCCCACGAATTGTGAATAGGGATCTTAATGATGGGTTCGACTACAATTGGTTTGATGATAGGAACAGTTTTGATGATGGGTACATACGAGTATGAGGCATGGGGTATGGTGTAGCCGTGGTTGACCACGTTGGATCTAGCCGCTATACCGGGTAGCAGTAGAGGAGATACTGTGGAAGAAATGTAACTTCAGACAACGTACATGTAACTGGCTAGGCCGGTGTCTGGCCAGCTATGTTAGGCTAGTTGTGTTCGGGGCAGGTCTAGGACCGGGAGAACCGCCTCAGTCGTGCTCTCTTCACGCTTCCCTTCACTGCAAAGGGAGGTTAATATCAGTTTGTACTGAATCATTTCATTTCGTAACGTCAGTGGTGGATTTGTAGTCTCGGCCGCCTTAGGCTCCGAAGTACCGGCCCCCTGTCAGCATATTATATCATAATAGAACATGATGCAATTGCATTGCATTTGCATTGAAAGCAATGACTATGTAAAGTATTTATTATATTTTTCAAAATCAATAGATTTCGTAATATTTTTTTTTATTTTGCATTCTAAACGTTTTTTTTATTTGCATTCAAAATTATTGTATTTGGTGAAATTTCGTTATTTTCATTGCTTATTCTCACATTTTTGTCACAAATGGCTGCCCTAGGCTGGGGCCTAAGTGGGCCTTAGGATAGGTAAATCCGCCACTGGGTAAGGTATGGATATAACGAGGGACTGGACTGTAACTGAGGAAACTATATGTTGCTTCTAATCGGTTCATGAAGGTCTAATATTATCTTAATTTGAAATTAAATCTTGCTCGTATACTACAATCGTTTTTATAGTTTTACGACGGATAGAAGTGGACTAACAAAATTGCTAGTAAGTAGGTATATAATTTTCAATATGTAGGTACTTATTTTTAATTAATAATTCTAGTTGTCTAGGTGGCTTCGAATCAAGAGGTTCTGCGTTCGAGTCCTGGATCAGGCTGTAAAATATTGAGTTTTTCACTCTTCCAAGCAATTCTCAGTAATATTCTCAGCTTGGAGTTAGGATGTTGGGTGAGTGCCTCGGATAACACATTTGTCCTTCCGTCCCGGTCATTATTGTTAGTGTCATTGTGATCGTTAAAGATCACTCAAAGACCGCGAACACTCAATAGAGCACCGTGGATGTAAGCTCCATTTCTATATAGAGCCTATTTTAATGGATATTATTATGGACTTATTGAGTAGGTATTAAATGTAGGTAGGTGTAGATTTTTATAATTAGTGTTTACCTATTCCACCCAAAGATGGCGTTGGATGAGCGAGTGACATGCCGATGAGAGCGAGCACTATTGCCACCTGTAAATAAAAGTAGTATTGCCATAACAACAATTACAATTTACACTGACATACAAAAGCCTATATACTTACCTAAACACTGGCACCATAAGCTACGTATTCTGTATAGGTATCTGTGCAGGTACTTATTTAATCCTTAGAGCAAAACATTAGGTACTTTAAATACGAGTATTACTTTGTCCTCTTACCATTAAGGCAATACGTAATTAATATTTGTTTTTAATTTGTTTTAAAGTACCAATTTGGTATTCCACAAGACAAGGATCTAGCCTATTTAAGTGACTAATTAACAATTTAACTTTAACCTAAACTTATAATATACTAGCAGACGCCGCGCGGTTTCACTCGCGTAGTTTCCGTTCCCGTAGAAATACGGATATAAATATAAAATAGCATATAACACCCGGGGATAGTGCAGCTTCCCAACAGTGAAAGAATTTTTCAAATCGGTTCAGTAGTTTCGGGGCCTATATTATACAAACAAACAAACAATCAAATCTTTCGTCTTTATAATATTAAGTAGTTATAGATAATTTAAAATTAATGTAAGTACTTACAGCGCACTTCATGTTTAGTCTGTAATACTCCTTGGACTATTAAAACCTCACCAAACGTTTGGATTTCACAGAAGTCCCGCAAGTATTTATAGACTGCGTTAAGTGGTTTACGCACGGATAAACATACATCCTGCCAATAGTCATATTACTTCATAACTAACTAGGTACCTACCTAAGTGCTTGTAATTGGGATAAGGTTCGAGTAAGTAGGCATCTACTAATTGGCTAGTTCATTGATCCCCAGTAGATTTTCAATCGACCGACGTAAGAACAGAGGAGGTTCTTAAGTGGACGCGTATATTTTTTACGCAGATATGATCAGTGACCACGCATAATTCTTTGCTTAGTGGTCCGATTTTAATAATTCTTTTTTTATGAGAAAGGGTAAGTTTATAAGATATCCCGAACTTGGTCCCATATACATTGGCGTATCTAGGATTATTTCCTAGGGTGGGCCCAGGCCCACCTTAAGGGGCCAGCCCCTGACATACCGCTGAACAGAGTTGCAGCGTCCACAAACATTGTAAACGACATTATAGAAATGTCGTTTGCAATGTTTGTGGACGGTCGACGGGTCGAGTGATTTTATTGATTTTTCTTTGTATATTTTGTATTTTGGCGTCCATCATAGAATTTGAAATCGGTAGCCCAGAATTCTAGAGTGGGTACTGGACCATTCTAGGGTGGGCCGACCCACCCGGCCCACCCGATATATACGCCTATGCCCATATAAAGAAAATAAAATCTTACCCTAAGGCCTCCTTCCTAGGTGTAGAAAGTGGTAGGAGCATGCCCAATGAGCATGCACTATAAAGCGGTGCCTGCTATGACGTAGCTACGGGGCCCTCAAGCTCAGGGTCCTCGAATCCTTACCAGAAAATCGCGATCAAACCGAAAAAGAGATGATGAATAACTTGGTATTTTTATTTTTCTGTATATATTTAATATTTTGATTCGATAAAACCTATCAAGTTTAGATAGTATGGGCAGCGCCGGACCGAGGTAAATTTTAGAATGGAGCGAGATCCAATTATGGCGCCTTTCCTGTTTGCTCCTAACATTATATACTAGGGACGTTTGAAAAGTTCGTAGCCTAATTTATATCAGAATGTCAAACATTTTTAACCGACTTCAAAAAAAGGAGGAGGTTTCTCAATTTGACCGTTCGATTTCGATTCGATTCAAGCCGTTTAAATCATAAAGATTTTAACTGGATTTTCAGATACTTCTTTCAGATACGGCTTTAATTAACACAACACTAACTTGGTACCGCCTTCAAACTGATCAGAAGGTAGCACATACGATGTTATGTTTCGCTTTTAATTTAATGGAATTTTTTTTATGATTTTAAGATCGGTTGTTCTTTTTGATTATTTTTTTTAAATTACCTTCAGGTTAAAGCTACATTATTCAATGTATAGCTATATTAATAGAATAAAATTTTATGCATTCATTTGCATTCGTTACGTTCCCCACGCGATCCCGTCAAACAAATCGTGACTAGGTACTCGTATTTTTTAACATGAAAAAAAAATCGAGTATCTTAATCTTAATAATAAACTTAATCACTGCAATGAAGAACTTGAAGAAGAAAGGTTTAGCAAAAAAAAAACATTTATGAAGTCATGTTAAAAACTGAAGGTGAATTAGGGCCTTCGTATATATCGTGAACTTTATTCGGCCTTTGGCCGGTGTAGAATAAAGTTCGCGGCCGAAGACCGCGTGTTTTTTGCGCTTGGGTAAAATGCCCAGCCATAGCCACAGTCGAAGGCCCTATTTCAAACCCCTGGCCGAAGGCCGGTGCAAAATAAAGTTCGCGCGTTTTTTGCGCTTGGGTAAAATGGCCAGCCATAGTCACAGACAGAAGCCCTATTACAAGCCCCCGGCCGAAGGCCTGTGTAGAATAAAGTGCGCGGCCGAAGGCCGCGCGTTTTTTGCGCTTAGGTAAAATGCCCAGCCATAGCCACAGTCGAAAGTCTTATTACAAACCCCCGGCCGAAGGCCGGTCCGATCTTAAACACAACAGCCTTTATGTTGCCCTGGACTATGCTTAATCTATTGGTGAAAACCGCATCAAAATCCGTTCAGTAGAACCAGAGAATAGCGCGAACATACAGACAGAAGGACAGACAGACAGACGAGGCGATACAAAGCCGAGGCGTTATACTTAACTAGTAGACGCCGCGCGGTGTCACCCGCGTGGTTCCTGTTCCCGTAGGAATACGGGGATAAAATATAGCCTATAGCCTTTCTTGATAAATGTGCTATCAAACAGTGAAAGAATTTTTCAAATCAGACCAGTAATTCCTGAGATTAGCGCATTCAAGCGGGCAGGGCGTCCTAAGGGCGTCTCTTGTGTGACGGATATGTAGAATTCTCGTAGCAGAATTGTGTATACTGTGCTCGGAGTATGTAGTTGGTGATTATTAACCAAGCTAGAAGCTAGAAGGTAGGTGGCCTACCTAATTTTCTAGATTTGTTTCTATTAAAACTTACTGTCATCTGAGCTGCTTGAAAAATCTGAAGATACTCGCTCCTGATGAGCCAGAGTACATATTAACACGAAATAAAAACTTAATAGCCTTAAAAGTAGCGCCATTTGATGTAGGTACCTAAATCTAATATTCAAATTGAAATTTTCTTATGTTTTATTCGATTTCCACACTGATTGCAATATAAATACAGGAAAGTATTAAATAAAACAGCGTGCCAGCTATAAAATATATTGAAACAAGAGTTAACAAAACAAGATTGCACAATTGAATTTCAGTTTGTTTTGCCTACTTAATGTCCATGCCAATGTTCCCACGAATTGTGAATAGGGATCTTAATGATGGGTTCGACTACAATTGGTTTGATGATAGGAACAGTTTTGATGATGGGTACATACGAGTATGAGGCATGGGGTATGGTGTAGCCGTGGTTGACCACGCTGGATCTAGCCGCTATACCGGGTAGCAGTAGAGGAGATACTGTGGAAGAAATGTAACTTCAGACAACGTACATGTAACTGGCTAGGCCGGTGTCTGGCCAGCTATGTTAGGCTAGTTGTGTTCGGGGCAGGTCTAGGACCGGGAGAACCGCCTCAGTCGTGCTCTCTTCACGCTTCCCTTCACTGCAAAGGGAGGTTAATATCAGTTTGTACTGAATCATTTCATTTCGTAACGTCAGTGGTGGATTTGTAGTCTCGGCCGCCTTAGGCTCCGAAGTACCGGCCCCCTGTCAGCATATTATATCATAATAGAACATGATGCAATTGCATTGCATTTGCATTGAAAGCAATGACTATGTAAAGTATTTATTATATTTTTCAAAATCAATAGATTTCGTAATATTTTTTTTTATTTTGCATTCTAAACGTTTTTTTTATTTGCATTCAAAATTATTGTATTTGGTGAAATTTCGTTATTTTCATTGCTTATTCTCACATTTTTGTCACAAATGGCTGCCCTAGGCTGGGGCCTAAGTGGGCCTTAGGATAGGTAAATCCGCCACTGGGTAAGGTATGGATATAACGAGGGACTGGACTGTAACTGAGGAAACTATATGTTGCTTCTAATCGGTTCATGAAGGTCTAATATTATCTTAATTTGAAATTAAATCTTGCTCGTATACTACAATCGTTTTTATAGTTTTACGACGGATAGAAGTGGACTAACAAAATTGCTAGTAAGTAGGTATATAATTTTCAATATGTAGGTACTTATTTTTAATTAATAATTCTAGTTGTCTAGGTGGCTTCGAATCAAGAGGTTCTGCGTTCGAGTCCTGGATCAGGCTGTAAAATATTGAGTTTTTCACTCTTCCAAGCAATTCTCAGTAATATTCTCAGCTTGGAGTTAGGATGTTGGGTGAGTGCCTCGGATAACACATTTGTCCTTCCGTCCCGGTCATTATTGTTAGTGTCATTGTGATCGTTAAAGATCACTCAAAGACCGCGAACACTCAATAGAGCACCGTGGATGTAAGCTCCATTTCTATATAGAGCCTATTTTAATGGATATTATTATGGACTTATTGAGTAGGTATTAAATGTAGGTAGGTGTAGATTTTTATAATTAGTGTTTACCTATTCCACCCAAAGATGGCGTTGGATGAGCGAGTGACATGCCGATGAGAGCGAGCACTATTGCCACCTGTAAATAAAAGTAGTATTGCCATAACAACAATTACAATTTACACTGACATACAAAAGCCTATATACTTACCTAAACACTGGCACCATAAGCTACGTATTCTGTATAGGTATCTGTGCAGGTACTTATTTAATCCTTAGAGCAAAACATTAGGTACTTTAAATACGAGTATTACTTTGTCCTCTTACCATTAAGGCAATACGTAATTAATATTTGTTTTTAATTTGTTTTAAAGTACCAATTTGGTATTCCACAAGACAAGGATCTAGCCTATTTAAGTGACTAATTAACAATTTAACTTTAACCTAAACTTATAATATACTAGCAGACGCCGCGCGGTTTCACTCGCGTAGTTTCCGTTCCCGTAGAAATACGGATATAAATATAAAATAGCATATAACACCCGGGGATAGTGCAGCTTCCCAACAGTGAAAGAATTTTTCAAATCGGTTCAGTAGTTTCGGGGCCTATATTATACAAACAAACAAACAATCAAATCTTTCGTCTTTATAATATTAAGTAGTTATAGATAATTTAAAATTAATGTAAGTACTTACAGCGCACTTCATGTTTAGTCTGTAATACTCCTTGGACTATTAAAACCTCACCAAACGTTTGGATTTCACAGAAGTCCCGCAAGTATTTATAGACTGCGTTAAGTGGTTTACGCACGGATAAACATACATCCTGCCAATAGTCATATTACTTCATAACTAACTAGGTACCTACCTAAGTGCTTGTAATTGGGATAAGGTTCGAGTAAGTAGGCATCTACTAATTGGCTAGTTCATTGATCCCCAGTAGATTTTCAATCGACCGACGTAAGAACAGAGGAGGTTCTTAAGTGGACGCGTATATTTTTTACGCAGATATGATCAGTGACCACGCATAATTCTTTGCTTAGTGGTCCGATTTTAATAATTCTTTTTTTATGAGAAAGGGTAAGTTTATAAGATATCCCGAACTTGGTCCCATATACATTGGCGTATCTAGGATTATTTCCTAGGGTGGGCCCAGGCCCACCTTAAGGGGCCAGCCCCTGACATACCGCTGAACAGAGTTGCAGCGTCCACAAACATTGTAAACGACATTATAGAAATGTCGTTTGCAATGTTTGTGGACGGTCGACGGGTCGAGTGATTTTATTGATTTTTCTTTGTATATTTTGTATTTTGGCGTCCATCATAGAATTTGAAATCGGTAGCCCAGAATTCTAGAGTGGGTACTGGACCATTCTAGGGTGGGCCGACCCACCCGGCCCACCCGATATATACGCCTATGCCCATATAAAGAAAATAAAATCTTACCCTAAGGCCTCCTTCCTAGGTGTAGAAAGTGGTAGGAGCATGCCCAATGAGCATGCACTATAAAGCGGTGCCTGCTATGACGTAGCTACGGGGCCCTCAAGCTCAGGGTCCTCGAATCCTTACCAGAAAATCGCGATCAAACCGAAAAAGAGATGATGAATAACTTGGTATTTTTATTTTTCTGTATATATTTAATATTTTGATTCGATAAAACCTATCAAGTTTAGATAGTATGGGCAGCGCCGGACCGAGGTAAATTTTAGAATGGAGCGAGATCCAATTATGGCGCCTTTCCTGTTTGCTCCTAACATTATATACTAGGGACGTTTGAAAAGTTCGTAGCCTAATTTATATCAGAATGTCAAACATTTTTAACCGACTTCAAAAAAAGGAGGAGGTTTCTCAATTTGACCGTTCGATTTCGATTCGATTCAAGCCGTTTAAATCATAAAGATTTTAACTGGATTTTCAGATACTTCTTTCAGATACGGCTTTAATTAACACAACACTAACTTGGTACCGCCTTCAAACTGATCAGAAGGTAGCACATACGATGTTATGTTTCGCTTTTAATTTAATGGAATTTTTTTTATGATTTTAAGATCGGTTGTTCTTTTTGATTATTTTTTTTAAATTACCTTCAGGTTAAAGCTACATTATTCAATGTATAGCTATATTAATAGAATAAAATTTTATGCATTCATTTGCATTCGTTACGTTCCCCACGCGATCCCGTCAAACAAATCGTGACTAGGTACTCGTATTTTTTAACATGAAAAAAAAATCGAGTATCTTAATCTTAATAATAAACTTAATCACTGCAATGAAGAACTTGAAGAAGAAAGGTTTAGCAAAAAAAAAACATTTATGAAGTCATGTTAAAAACTGAAGGTGAATTAGGGCCTTCGTATATATCGTGAACTTTATTCGGCCTTTGGCCGGTGTAGAATAAAGTTCGCGGCCGAAGACCGCGTGTTTTTTGCGCTTGGGTAAAATGCCCAGCCATAGCCACAGTCGAAGGCCCTATTTCAAACCCCTGGCCGAAGGCCGGTGCAAAATAAAGTTCGCGCGTTTTTTGCGCTTGGGTAAAATGGCCAGCCATAGTCACAGACAGAAGCCCTATTACAAGCCCCCGGCCGAAGGCCTGTGTAGAATAAAGTGCGCGGCCGAAGGCCGCGCGTTTTTTGCGCTTAGGTAAAATGCCCAGCCATAGCCACAGTCGAAAGTCTTATTACAAACCCCCGGCCGAAGGCCGGTCCGATCTTAAACACAACAGCCTTTATGTTGCCCTGGACTATGCTTAATCTATTGGTGAAAACCGCATCAAAATCCGTTCAGTAGAACCAGAGAATAGCGCGAACATACAGACAGAAGGACAGACAGACAGACAGACAAGAAAATTAAAAAAAATGTTTTCGTATTCAATTGCTCATTTCTAATTGCCCTAACTTTGCTAATTGCTAATTCTCTATTGCTAAATCTAATTTCTAATTGCTCCAGGCGCCAAATCCTAGGGGGCGCCGAAATGGTAAAGACAAGATCGTAAAGAAATTTATTTCTTTTCGATCTATGCTTTTTTACAAACGTGTGAAACGTTTGTTAAAAGCGTAGCAGAAATTCATAAGTATAATTTAGAATTCTTACCTTACCACCATATTCATATGATCTCGTCTCCACCACTTTTATCTATTTCCGAAGCTAGAAAAAGCACTTATCGAGTTCAAAATTTTTATGAAAGTGGTCTATGCATTTTCTAAGAGTTTAAAGAAAAAAAATAGCTGGTATAGAAATGTTTCCAGGCCAACAAAATAAATGTACTGAGCTCTAAATAAAGTTGAAAAATAAATTAACTAAAAATTATAGCTTTGTAGTTTCCTGGTTTACTTAGGCTACGAACTTATGGAACGCGAAGATTTTGACCATACTACAGACCATTTGAAAATCAGGCACAATACCGTCTCTCGATCACGTAGTGCCCTGGTGCAATCATCACCCTAGCGCGCCCTAGTACCTATAGAACCCGCGCGGCGAGTGGCGCTTGGGCGCCCCTGAGATCGCGACACCCGGGTGTAACGCACCCCCTGCACTATAGGTAAAGACTCTCTAGCTCACGTAGCGCCCGGGTGCAATCATCACCCTAGCGCCCTCTATTACCTGTATATACCCGGGTTAAAATCAACGCACTCCCTGCACAATAGGTAAAGAAAGACGCCTCTATTAGAAGTAAATTCGCGCACGTTGCGTGCTCTTCGCTTTAAATATAGACGATCGAAAAGAAATAAATTTCTTTTCCTTTCTTGATCGCCGATCATTTCGGCGCCCCCTAGGATTTGGCGCCTGGAGCGACCGCTCCGTTCGCCGTATGGACGGTCCGGCCCTGAGTATGGGGCCCCATTAATTATTTATACCGGGCCCTTAATTGCCTAGCTACGCCACTGGTTGTAAACTTGCAAAGTATAACTTTGCAAATTCTCCGGAAAAACTCATGGATTTTCCGAAATTCAAAGTACCTAGCCTATTTGTTCTGCTACAAAGTGTCATTTATACTTGCATCCTCGGTTCAGCGGCTTAGCCGTGATAAGATAACAGACGGACATACTTTCATATTTATAATAATAATTAATAGTATGAATCATAGATTTAAGAGTCTGTACGGAGTAAGTATGGATAGACTTAGTGTAAATTAAACTATACATACATCATAATGCAACTTTAATTTTTACTTACATAACAAACCAAATTCAGCCACTTATATGCCATAAAAAAAATTTACATTATAACTAATATGATGTAATCGTGCATACAATAATATTTCAAGGGTACTATTTAAGGCAATTAGCCAGAAGTTTTAATTATTCCTTCCTCAGATTAGGTATACAGTAGATACTAATCTAAGAGTCCTTCCATCGATCATTATCGTAGTCCCAATGTGACGATAGACCATCTATCGGATTGACTCGTAACTCCAGCATTCTCCTCAACTGAGCTTTCTGAGATTCCTTCGAGAATGAGCTCGGCAGTGGCTCATGTACTGAAACAGTTGGAAAAAATTAGGTATTAAGGTCGACTACTAAGTTTTTACTCTCAGTTTTACAATTAAATCAAACATTCATTTGATAATTATCAGATGTAGAGCCCGTGACAGCTAGACCTTCCTCATATTATAAAAGCTGAAAGTTTTTCAGCTCATAGGCAAATACCAGTGGCGTAGCGTGCCATGTAGGGGCCCTGTATCAAAATTAGTTGGGGAGCTTTTAATTTAAGGTTTAAGATTTCTTACAAAAGAAACAATCAATCAATCAATCAATCAATCAATTTATTTGCAGATACATGCATTATATATATACAGGTGGTAGGTAGATGTAGATGGTAAATGTATGTAAAGAAAAATGCTCGCTTAAAAGTAAGTAGGTAGGTACCTGCTGCTGAGCTGACAAACTTTTAAATTTTGGTGTTCTCGGACCAAGGTGCGTTTGGAACCCTCTTAACTTTAATTTTAAGTTTTCAACCAATTATCATCACCATTGGTTGGTTGGCTGGTGGAAGGCTTCGGCCGTGGCTATTTACCACCCTACCGTCAAAGACGTACCGCCAAGCGATTTAGCGTTCCGGTACGATGTCGTGTAGAAACCGAAAGGAGTGTCATCCTACTCCTAACAAACTAGCCCGCTTCCATCTAAGATTGCATTATCACTTACCATCAGGTAAGATAGTAGTCAAGGGCTAACTTGTAGAGAAGAAAAAAAAACCATTATCTAATAATATTATTACACCAGACGTTTCGAAAGTGCTTGTTTACTAAGCCTAATTAAAATAAATGAACTTTGACTTTGTCTTTATAAAATGACGGGAGGTCTGGCTGTTGCTGGCTCTTAGTCTAAAATACATAATATAAAATCGTAAATTACTATAGTGGTGGGCAAACATTGCAACCCAGAATGTGAATGAGGTGACAAAGAACACATAACCGAAGATTATCTTCCACATGCCCGTAGGTGCTTGAAATTCTGCGAAGGTCTGGCAAAAAGAGGCTCGATACAATGCCTTTTTTTCTTCACAGCACAGACATCGCCAATCCCCTTTCTCTTTTTCTTTAAGTGCCTGAATAAATAGTTTTAATAAATTTACTTATCATGCCAATTTAATGATAAACCTTTGGGATTATACGTAATAGGTAATTATTATATTTTTAGGTAGAATTAAGAAAAATCTTGAATGGCATTATATCAATTATTTGTCTTTAAATTCCATATTTCAAGGGCACAGTTTCAAGATATACAGAGTGGGTCTTTACAAGCATCGTGGTGAAGCAGATGAAACCCATAAAAACACAAACGTCACGAGTCTCCCTGACATCCACATATACAAACTTTTTTCATAATTTGTATTTCAAAATTTAACATTAACAACAGTAAATTCATATAATAATCAACCTATAAAAAATACTTCATGTTATTTCTTTAGTTTTCGTGAACCGTTTTTAAAATATTTAAAAACTTGAGAAGCCATTTTTCTTGAATAATATTGAAAATTACTGATGCGACGCTTCGTGTCGTACTGACTCGAGAATATTGTATTCGTTTTTAAATTTTGTATTTGTGACGGGTACGAGACCGTCAAAGAGCCGTGATATAGCCAGTGGATATGACCTCTGCCTCCGATTCCGAAGGGTGTGGGTTCAAATCCGGTTCGGGGCATGCACCTCCAATTTTACAGTTGTGTGCATTTTAAGAAATTAAATATCACGTGTCTCAATCGGTGAAGGAAAACATCGTGAGGAAACCTGCACACCAGAGAATTATCTCAATTCTCTGCGTGTGTGAAGTCTGCCAATCCACATTGGGCCCGCGCGGTGGACTATTGGCCTTACCCCTCTCATTCTGAGAGGAGACTCGAGCTCAGCAGTGAGCCGAATATGGGTTGAAGACGACGACGACACCGTCGTATTCCGTGCGCGCTAATGCCTATTATTGATTAATCTGTGTTCAAGGGGACTACCTACTTGTATTTTACTTACACATATATCTTTCGTCATTTCTTTAAACCTTACAGCAGGGAAAGGAAAAAGGACATCGTCCTTATAATTAGCGCAACCGTTTATACCGTGTCCCACAATCTCTCTAGTTCCAGTTCTACATGTGCCATACACTGTTCGCACGTTATTTTTTGCGTAATTTATAAAAATGCCATGAGATTTTAGTAAAGCATACATTTTAATTTTTTCATAAATGGTCGAGTAGTATTGACAATACAACAAAACTAATTGTCATTTAATTTAGTTTTTATAGATACAAATATTGAAACTTTTTGAAAAAAGAATAGGGACATAAATAAATATGAATCAAATAGCAAGTATTATAGGTATAATAGTAGAGGATCCCAAATATAAGACGACCTTCACCGATCTGTTTGTTTACTGGATGTTTTTTTTATATCAAATTAAATATATATAAATATTGCCAAAGGGTTGCTTAAAAAAATTTCAACCAGTAAACAGATGGGTGAATGTCGTTTCTAATTCGGATCTTAGACTATATGAAACTAACTATACTATTTGGAACTAAGTATATGAAACCGCCGGGCCTCCGTTAGTAAATTATAAAAATTATATATGATCGCAAGCAACGAATCATTTCAAACTATGAATTTGGTTTGATACTTCAACGATTTATTTTTTATTTTTACAATCAAATGTAAATCAATAGAAAATAAAATAGCAATTACGTAAAACAATGTATAGAGAGACATAAAAAATCCATATTCTTTTACAGCTGTTGTATACATTCGATTTCAATTTACAGAAAAAAAACAAGTGATAACTTAAATTTCATTTATTCTGACATGTTTTCTCTTAAATACAAAATATATTTTTTCATTGTTTTGACTTATCTTGAATTAGTCCAAAGTCTTGTAGAAATGCCGCCTCTTATTGAGGAAAACGTGTTTACAAAATCTGAATCCATCGTTCGTGACACATTTAATCGACTCTTTAACAATCTCAAACTCAAAAACATCAAAGGATTCACGAAATTTAAAGATTATTCAACGATTCACAAGTATTTTACATCTCTTGCCTTACAAGATTTTGATACATTGAATAAAATTGTTCGAATTGTTAAAGTGAACAATAAAAATATAAGTGAAATAGAAATTTATTTGGAAATAATAAATAATAATGTACATGGATTTTATGAATTTGTTGAAAATAATAAAAATGACGTAACAAATAATGACCAAAACGTAATATCGTACATATTATATTTTTTGAAAATTCTTAAGAAATTAAAGGAAACGAATGCTGTTGATGAAGTATACAAAAATATCAATAGAAATATTTTGAAATTATTTATTGAAAAAGATAATAAATCTGACATGTCCTCAAAATTAAATACTTCTGACGAAAATAACATCCTGAGTGAAAACGAATTTTGGGGTAAGTGTGTATGGTCAGTCATAAATACTTGTATAGGCACTGAAGTAGTAAAAGGAATGAATATATAAAATTTGTCTTTTATTAAGAGCCCAGTGGTCGTCGCATCTACAAAGGTGATAGAACAAAGATAAAACATTTTCCATTCATGGCATCGATTCAAATCTTCAATAACTTCCATTGTGCTGGATCCATAATTAAGTCTGACTTAATAGTTACGGCTTCATCGTGTTTGCAACTGTAAGTATTTTTTATTCATAATTTTAACACAGTAGGTACGTATTTGTTGCAGTAGGTATTTGTTTAATTCACCGACTTTTTAATCTTTACATTCAAGGGCTTGGAATAACCGATTTTTTCGTGAAAATCCTGCATTTCTGTCAGCTCGTGTTGGCAGTAGCTTCTACAGTGGCGGTGGAGAAGTAATACCAGTGCTTGAAATATATTTTCATCCTGGCTATAATCCAAAGAACTTGAGAAATAATATTTGTGTGCTGCGACTGATGAGGCATTTAAACTTTAGAAAGAGAGATAAGAGGATTAAGAAAATTGATTTCGATAGATTTTCGTCAGATTTACCAGTGACGACACCGGACATTACGATATTAGGATGGGGAGCGAAAGGGGTAAGATTATTACTAAAGTTCAAACTATGAAATGTTCACCTATGAAAAACACAATGCACTTTTCATGCAATTTTGTTGATATCTTTGTACCATAAAAAATAGTCCGGAATTTCACCCTAAATCATCTGATCGTCATTGTTAAACATATTTTTCATTTTAAGAAAAGATTTTGACGCCAGTAAAAATCTAAAGAACTTCTTTCTGTTAGCCTTCAAGACATTTATATACAGAGCTTCACACGTTGTCTTTTCGAATAATACCCAAATGTTCATGCAGAATTCTACGGGTTATTATTTTTAAAAGACGAGTCATAACTGATGTTATTTTTCGAAAAGAATTAAGTCCTCCATAAGGTGGAAAAGAATGAAGTGAAAAAAACCGCATCTAAACATTTTTGATTTTCAGTGGTGGTGCTTTCTACCAACAACTAAAAAAAGTTCTTCTTAAGTCAAAAATTCAATCACAGATCGATTTTTAATATTGCACTATTTATTATATATTCGATTTTTGCTCTTATCAAAATAATTATTATAACAATGAACGACCTTTATTTGTAGCCTTTACAATATTTTATTTAAATGAAATACATAATCTAATTATTTTTGTTGTGGTAACAATTAACAAAGATAAGATTTACAAATTAATAATACTTGTATTTTGATATAATTTGGAATGTTTTTTTGTTATTTGAGCAGTACAGTTCCGTCATTGACAACCCTTGGAAAAATATACTATCGTTTTCTGTTATTGATGTCTATCCATTGGAAGATTGCCAAGATGTTTATTCAAGGTATGCAAGTCCCTTATTGGTCTAAGATCTGGCATTAGAAATATATACCATCATCTGTTATTTATAAGCCATAAGAAATTGCACATACGAGGAAAGTATGAACTAGATCAAAGACTTAACTTAGTACAGTTAAAATAAACATAAAATAAGCTTTCATCAATCATGTCGTATGTCAAATACGACATGATTAAATAACTGACGATGGTACAATAAATAACATTACTCAACTGTTGCCATATTGACAACCCCACAGTTGCAGTGTGAAAACAGGCATCCTTTACTATTTAATTAAATTAGCTAATGAGGGTAGGGAGAGAGAGAAGGGGAGGGAGAGAAGTAGATTTAATAAATTTAGTGAAAAAATATATAGCAGTGATAGCCCAGTGGATATGACCTCTGCCTCCGATTCCGGAGGGTATGGTTTCGAATCCAATCCGGGGCATGCACCTCCAACTATTCATTTGTATGCAATATCAGAAATTAAATATCACGTGTGTTAATGGTGAAGGAAAAACATCGTGAGGAAACCTGCATACCAGAGAATTTTCTTAATTCTCTGGTAATTGGCCTAACACCTCTCATTCTGAGAGGATACTCTGCAGTGAGCCGAATATGGGTTGAAGATGAATAAAAACAAAACAATTTTAATATTACCAGGTCGCAATTTTACTAGGCAACGTTTTGTTTTGTTTAGGCAATTTTACGTCGTATGCAATGTGTCAATGTAAAAAAATGCCATCATTTATTTCTTATCCCGAAATAATAGATGAGGGTAAATATTTCTTATACCGGATCTCGTACTATATAAGTCAGTTTGGAACTTTGAAACCAGTTTAAACTTAAAGATGTTCGATTTGATATCTTATAAAAAATTATAATAAAAAATCAGGTTTCCCACTTGCTTCCTCTCTAACAACTTAATTTTTACGAGTTAAAATTATTTTATTGCAATTCCAGAGAGTATGTTACAAGGAAGAATTTTTGCGCAGGATATTTATCAAAAGGCGGAGGGGCTTGTAATGTATGATATTCTATAATCCTTTTTGTAAGTGTGATTAGTATATTATTGTAAAATTGTCTAATAACTTTTTAGCGTGATGTCGGTGGTCCAGGAATAGCTGATGGTAAACTGATGGGCGTAATAAGTTTCGGCTCTCCAGTTTGTGGAGCGCCTGACGCTCCAACAGTGTTCACTAAGTTGGGCTACTACAGCGATTGGATTGAGGAAATTATGGAGATGGTCTGTATATCTGTGTATAGACGGTTGCAGCCTTTATGGCGTCTTCAAAATAAGGTGCGGTTGACCTTAAGCGCAGCAGGGCTATTCTGTAACTGTGCCTTCTATAACTTTTACGTGCGAGTCTCGATTGCACTTGTATCTATCTTTGTCTAACACGAGATTGTAAAAAGAGAAAGATAGAGGTGAATTCGAAACTCGCACTTTCGAGTTATTTAAAACATCATTACAGAATAGTTGCAGGTCTTTAAAAATTCAAGACGCGTAAGACTTTGGGAGGGCGGGAGATACGCGCGGGGTGATGTTCTGCCGCCGCACCTTTGCGAATCGGGAGTCACCTAAAATCTTGTATTGCGCAGTTTAACGCACGATGTTCGGAAACGTCAAAAAGATTGCGTCGAACTATACCTAAGACAAAGACTTACCGCCAAGCAATTTAGCATTCCGGTACGATGTCGTGTAGAAACCGAAAGGAGTGTGGATTTTCATCCTCCTCCTAACAAGTTAGCCCGCTTCCATCGTAGATTACATCATCACTTACCATCAGGTGAGATTGTGATCAAGGGCTACCTTGTAACTTTAATTTAAAAAGTAGCAGACGCTCGAGACTACGTCTCCGTGAACGCATACAGGCAAACAAAATTCTAAATTTGGTGTTTTTGTTTTCTTCGCCTCAACTTGATATACTTACGATTTATAATCACAAATTTTTGTCATTTTTGTCATAAACATTTTAATAAAAGAAAATATTAACTGTCAAAAATTAGGAATTTACGACTGGTTTTACTAAGAGTTTACCTACGGTTTTTTAGGATATTCCAGTTTCAAAAAAGAAAACAACTTCTAAACCCTACAGTTTACCATGGACAACTCAATATACAACTCGAACAAAACCAACCACTTTCAATATACCGCCCTTTACTGAAAAAAATATGAGTCCAAAACCAATATCATTCATAGACAATCAACTTAGAATATTAGATGAACAAGTATTTAAAGATTTCTTAGCTACCATGTTTCATAGTGAAGAAATAAATAAAAATGAAAATCTTAAACATGTTAAAGAAGAAAAGGCAGAGTTCAGATCTACCGCTAATCAAGGGACACCATATTATGAAGAGGTTACAGAAAAAATCAAGCCTGTTACAGATTTTGAGGACGTTTCATTAGAAGATAGGTATACAAATACAGCAGTCACTATAGTTAATAAAGAAATTAAAAACCAACCAGTCTATGATGTTGATGACGAAATAGAGAAGTTGATTAAGAATGTAAATTTGGAACAAATCATAAAGGAAGAAGTAAAAGTTACACCTAGGTTTGCTAAGGATTTAGCCAAACTTGATACTCCGCACAAATCTAAAAATGATAGTGTGGAAACATTGTTGTATTTATCTGATGATGACAAAGATTATAATGCAAACAATATCCCATTAGATGACGTCATAAATGACGAAAGAGAAGAAATATATGACGGTATGAGCATACCTGTTAGTGGTTTTCAAGATTTCACAAGAACAAAGGACAAAGAATCAGAATCTCCAGAAAGTGATTTGTTAGGATTATTGACCGAAACTATTGGACGAGTAATTGGATCAACAAAACGAATCTAAAATGATTCGACTGGAACTGGGCTGAATTTATTTTAAAAACTTGAGCAAGTTTTTTTTAATAAAATATGATTAAAAATAATGTGTTGGTTCTATTAACTATTCTACTACTCCATTGTGGCTATATGTATGGCCACAATGGAGAAAGTTACTAGGTATGCAAAATCACTTGAAACTTTGTTACATTAGAAAGCTCTAATGTAACAAAGTTACATTATATAAAATTTTGTTATTGTAAAAAAAGTTATTTGTATTATATAAAAGCTTATATAATACAAATACTGGTTTCTATTTTATTTAAAAATACCAAATAGATTTTACATGCATTCAAAGTTCGCTTAAATATCGACTACCGCTAACAGTCGCTATATTATACGTGACGTCGTTTTTTGTTCGTGACGTTTGATGTTGACTGAAAATAAGAAATATGTTATGAATGTTATTTAAACGGGTACATACCACGATAAAACGACGAGATTTTTATTGTCGATATTTCGACCTGGGTCGAAATATCGATTTTAGGGGTAACTGATAAAATTGGATCGTTCCTAAGGAAAAAATACAACATCAAGACTGTGTTTACTCCTTTACAAAAGATCGCCCACATGATGCGTTCTCCAAAGGATCGTTTGCCATACCAGTGTCCGGGTGTGTATAAAATCGACTGCAGCTGTGGTAGCTCTTATATTGGACAAACGAAGAGGCCCATAGCAACCCGTGTAACAGAACATATACGAGCGATAAAAAACAACGACCCGCAAAAGTCTGCGATAGCCGATCACATTCTACAACCGGGAACTAAACATTGGATTGAGATCCATAATCCACGCATTATTTCCACGGACCGCCACTATATACCCCGAGTAGTTCGAGAAGCCATTGAAATTCGAAAATACAAAAATTTCAATCGGGAAGATGGTTTCAAACTAGCCAGCGAGTGGAACCCGGTGGTAGAATTGTGCAAACCAAGAGGGCGCCGCGATACGCATAATAACAAAAGCGATGTCGTGAGTGTGGTTTGCCTAAACAGCCAAAAACGCGAGGTCGTTGAAAAAAGAAAAAGAACAAGAAAGAGGGTAGATCGATTTTGCCCCTAACAGCTGACTTCACTTCTCATCTCGCAACTTCAGTCCCGTCGTGACCACGATCCATGCAACTGGGTCGAAATATCGACAATAAAAATCTCGTCGTTTTATCGTGGTATGTACCCGTTTAAATAACATTCATAATGAACAACCACGGAATAAGTTTAAAATCATAAGAAATATATTATTCTTAAGTGTTATAAAAAATATATAAAAATACAGATTTCTTTCGATGAAGTCCTATTTCTCGTATTCTCGAGTAAAACGAATTTGAAGAAAGTAGTCTAATAGAGCTCATGGAGTTCAACTTTACACTTGGAGTTGAACTTTGTGAGTACATGACTTGTTTAGTGCAAGCCAAAAGTATAAGATGTGCAGTAATGCCACTAGATGGCGCGGTTTCAATTCCTTAGAACTTCGTGTTTACGGTTACGCGATCGTCACAGTATGAAAACATGGAAAACTCTCTAGGCACTCAGTTCTACTGTACTCACTAATGTTTATTTTAAGGTACCCTTAGTAAAATCCATTTTCTTTTAATACAAACACATTAGCTTCTTATAAGAGAATACGCGGGCCCCGTCCCCTTGGACCTTCTATTGCTAAAGCCGAAAGCGTTAGCGTTCTATTCTATGATTATTACTATTAAAAATGCCGTGTCAGACGTACAGACGAACGCTCGAGTTCGTCATCAATTTCGGCTCACTGCTGAGCTCGAGTCTTCTCTCAGAATGAGAGGGGTTAGGTTAGGTTAGGTAGGTATGCAGGTTTCCTCATGTTGATGTTTTCCTTCACCGATTGAGACCGTGATATTTAATTTCTTAAAATGCACAACTGAAAAGTTGGAGGTGTATGCCCCGAACCAGATTCGAACCCACACTCTCCGCAATCGGAGGCAGAGGTCATATCCACTGTAAGACAGTGATAGCCCAGTAACTCTTAATGCTCGAGTGACTACCTAAAATAAAAGGCTTAAAATATTCCGTTTTTGTACTTTGAGGTTGGAATGTTGGATAAATGTTTTTCTGTATAAACGAAAGTTTATTTAGATGCGACATAATTTAATCCTTGTTAGAAAATGGTAGATTACTCTTTCTTCATTGGTTTTAGGGCTATCCAAGCACCTATAGTGCGACTTGAAAGAGTAGAAGTTAATAAAACTGAAACTAAAAAACTCGTTGTGTGGCAACATCACATTTACTGTCAATATCACAAAGATCTGTCAGTATAGAGCAACCAATCATTATTGATGGTTTTAATAGATAATTAAAATCTATCTAGAAATTCGGATAACTACCAGACGAATTACAATGTCAATCATAAAATCAGTTAACTTAATACCCATAAACACATGATTCACTTACTTACTTACTTCGAGGTTAATTAGGAAGTATTTTCCAAAATATTTATAAAGTTTTTATATTAAATAATAATATTATAATCAACAAATCATCTTATTTTAAATAAAAACATAATATTACCCACGTAGAACAAATATCAATTATTATCAACTATCAAGGTAGTTGCAGGTTGCAATCCTTAGTGGTTGACAGAACACAGGGCTATCCTATGTATGAACTACAATGAGTGACTACGGCGCCCTCATGTATTTTCTACTCTTCTTACTGCACTTTAACTGTTATTATCGCACTGTACTGTGTGAAACGGAACACATCAACAGTATTGATCACTTTTGGTCTTGACATTGACAATGACAAACTGCACAAGTGAGTAGTGACACTGACAGTTCAATATAAAAGTTTCATTTCAAATTATTTCTCTAGAGGTCGCTGTTTTTAATGCGGGGCAGGGCCGAGCCTGAGTTTGAGATTTGAAATATTCTAATTTATATACGGATAAATTCTCTGCCAAAAGGTAAAGTAATCTTAATTTTCTTAACCGCAAGTTAAGTGTCTTTTGTTTTTGTAAATATCCTGAAAAAAGTGACAAATCTAATCGGTAAGTTACGTGAATTTCAACAAGTATGGTCTATGAAAATGTCATTCTAACTCTAAATTCAAAACATAATTTTAAAGATAATAGAGGTTCTTAAGTATGGGACTACTTTGTATTGATTATTAAATTATTAAAGCCTTCGATTGGATTGTAGTTTTGAACGGATGAAGTGGTCTTAGATGAAAAGTAAAGTTATGTAACTAGCGATCGATACACATAACCTATTAATGTTATCATTTATCAGAATACTTATCAAAGCATCGGTATTGGATATTACCTTAGACTTACTTATCTATCGCGTAATTATTCATTTTCTATGCTGAAAAATGTAATTAAAAAACTTAAACTTCATCAGAACATCTATAGTAAATATTATGTCAACTATTTTTTTTATGTTTGGAAGTTCATTATCTTATTACGAACTTAAACGTATTTTTGGATTTCCTAGGTCTGATGAATGCTACACCTACTTTAAGTATACCTACCCTTAACTAAAAAAAACATTTGCAAACCAACTAATTACTTATTTTAGTTTTGGAGATTGCAGATGCATTAACAAACATAGACATACTTTCATTTATGAAGCGTGTTTACTAGATCTCTTATTAATTATGTTTTGTAGAAAATTGTATTATCAATCATTGTAATCAATTTGTCAATGGTATTTATTAATTATCAATAAAATCAAAAAGTTTTGAGTGAAGAAAATTTTTATAGCACCATTGTAGTTAAATATATTCTGGCTGTCAAGGTAGATACCTATAGCAAATAATATTTATTTAAATCCTACATCAATTTCAGATGGCAAATATACTCCTGCGTCGTGCATTATTAGATGCAATCAGAGTGCCGGTTGGAACAAGGGCTTCCAGTGAATTGTCAAAGGTAATTAACATATTATATTTCTAGAGGGGATGTCTATCGAGGCCAGACAGATGATTAGCAGCGGCATGCATAAGGTTTTTAACTAGGGTAGGGTAGGCTAACATACAAATTGTAGAAAATGGAAAAATCCACCTCGTAGATACATAATGAAACCTCAGGGTATGCATTGTGTTTATGCAACTATAAAGTGCACGCCACTGGCGATCAGGCATATTAAGTAGGGACTATTTCATCCAATTCCCAAGATATTAGGCAAGATCATGACCAGGTTGTGGCGAAGACTCCTCTTCCCCACAGCCTGGTCTAAAAGAATGCATTTTTTTAAGAAACATACTTATAATAAGCCAATTACTTGCCCAGATCTTTATTTATACATCATATTATCATCTCCATATACTTTTATATGGGGGTATACCTGAGTTCCCTGGGCTGACGTATGGCCCTGTGGGCATTCCCCTTTGTTTCTCTCATACATATTTATTAATTTGCTTAGCCTGTAAATGTAGTTTACCAGGTATTTAACAGGGCTTTTATTTTTTACAGATTGGTAACCGCGAATGGGTAGGCTATGGCTTCAATGGACAGCCCAACTACATGGACAGGGCTGACTACCCGCTACCTGCTGTGAGGTTCCGCCCTGATACACCTGACATTAAGGTAACTTAGTAAATTATAGTCAACACTCACTAACATCGGATCTACCCCTTTAAGGAATAAATGACAGTTATGTATTGTGCATACTCATAAAAAAAAAAGTGTGTCAGCTCCGACGCACGAATGGAGTTTACTCTTTTCAATAGCAACGCCTGAAAAGTGAAAGGTGCGCAACCGAGGTGCAGCGCTGCGTGCGCGCTCGCCAACAGCGTGCACGTGCGTGCGGACGCGCTAGGCATGTGCACGCTATGGCGGCTACGTACGGTGAAAGGTGCGCAGAATAGGTTGCGCACAAAAACGTAACGCATGTCATTTCATAACTTATTGGAGTTTACTCCTTAATAATCGATTTTTCATTTATACCCCTCGGTACGTTTTTTGTGCGCTGTGCCGCCAACAACTTGCACATCGCACCCATGTGCACGCTGTAGGCGGGTGCGCACGCCGCGGCCTGCTGCACCTCGGTTGCGCACCTTTCACTTATAAGGCGCGAGTATTGAGACGTGCTTCGAGCTAACTTTTTGTTTTTTTTAACATACACACTTTTTTTTGTTGGTAAACAGTGCACATCGAGTAGGGCTTTAGTAATACTTATGTTAAAGAAGACTAAATGTATAGAATTGTAAAATAACTAATAGACTTTATAATATATATTTTACTCTTACACTGATATAATCATTAAACAAACAAGCCCAATAACATATAGTATATAGGTATAGTCGCCTATACAGCATACCCTATGTACGTCTCAATACACTCACAGCTAAATTAGAAAGTTGCGCACTAAAGGTGCGCACCAAAAACGTGACACTTTTTCGTTAGTTCAGTTGGTTTTACCCCTCGGATTTTTCTCATACCGGGCGCCTTATATATAAAAAATCGATTCTTAAGGAGTAAACTCCAAAAAAATTCACTGAGATAGCAGGACCCCTGCCATATTATTACATAACATAATCATCATCATTATCAAACCATACAGCTCACTGCTGCGCTCGGGTCTCCTCTCAGAATGAAAGGCCAAATTATTACATATGATACAGATTAAATATAAAAGAAATCAGTGCAGTTATTAGAATTTTCAAAATGGCGTCTTCTTTTTCAATTATTACTTTAGAGTTTGTTTTTCTCGAGTAGGCAAAGCTCAAATATGGATTTTGCATGAAATTAGTACAGGAATAATTTTAAAACTGTGCAATACTAAATGGGACATATCAAATTTTAAAGAGGTCAGTGTGTAATCAACCTCCTAACAGTTTTCATTACCTGGTACTGCAAGCTCATTATAGTGATTGTTTTTTCTATACAAATAACTGGCAAAGATGAACCATACCGTAAGTGTTTGGGTATGATGTTGTATAGAAACCGAAAGGGGTGTGGATTTTCATCCTACTACTCCTAACAAGTTGATCCGCTTCCATCTTAAATTGCATCATCACTTACAGTTGAGATAGTAGTCAAGGGCTAACTTGTAAAGAATTAAAAAAAACATTCTAGTGAGTGTATAATTGTAATATTTAAACCAATCTCCTTTGCTCTGTTACCCTAGTAGGTAATTTGCGATTGTGTGTGTTTATCGATTTTACATTTTGTAGTTACATTTTTTTTTCCTTTTTAATTTTTTTTTTCATTTTTTTAAAAAAGAATATTGGCCATATCTTTTTAATTAGGACCAATATTTTCCTCCAACAAGTCGGGAAAGAATATAAGGAGTGGGTACGACAATAGACCAACGGGGCAAGGATTGAACCACACCCCTCGGTGATTAGTTGTGGCTAAAAGCCATTTAAAAAAACTGTTCCAATTGTTTCAATCAGGTTCTCCGTGAAAAAGAAAAGGGTGATTGGCGCAAACTGACTGTGGAGGAGAAGAAGGCCCTCTACCGTGCGTCCTTCTGCCAGACCTTCGCTGAGTTCCAAGCCCCCACTGGAGAGTGGAAGGGAGCTTTCGGCTGGGCGCTCATCCTTGCCTCTATGTCTCTTTGGGCTTACATGGCCATGAAACTCTTTGGTAAATGACAGAATTACTAAACTATATTTTCTTTTAGATTGTTGCAAAACCTACCCTAAACTAAAATACCTATGTAGGCTATTTTCGAATTTTAATTATATACCTAATGATTTAATCATTAAATCATTAGATAGGTAATTAAAATTCGAAAATTTTAATCAATAAAGCCAGTAGATGTTCCTAATATGCCTAGTTGGAAAAAAGTCTGCACTGAATTTTTTCTTATAAATGGACATTACAAAACTACACTAAAGTTGTGCAACTTAGCCTCAGTAATTAAATGGGTTTAGAAAGTAATATTAAATTCTATATATTTCACAGTCATTGGTTGAAATCCAAACCTATCTTAATATAATTACTGGTGTAGATAAAGAAAAAAGGTTAAAAAGTCAAACCGAAAATGTTAATAAGGATTATTTTTTTAACTTAGCATATTATGAAAAATCCAAAACTAGCAATCTGTCTTAACAAATTAAGTTTAATGTAATTTCCAAATCCCTGTCATACATACACTTGATAAGTGGCAGCTCATTTTTTTATTTCTTTTGTTTATGTTATACTATTACACTTTAAGCCGCATTTTCATTAGGGGACATTTGTCGCGCGATTCTGTCGCTCGACACGAAATTCACATGTCCCGTGCGATTTCACCTGACGCTCTAAGCGACGTTTTAAGGCGGATTTACATTTGTCTGACGTGTCGTGACACAACAGAACAAACCGGTATCATATATTTTATATGTCAACGTTTACACTTATGTCTTGTGACATGTCGAGATACATACAAAATGTATGAAACCGATTCTGTTCTGATGCATCACAATACGACACGTCAGATATATATAAATTCGCCTTAAGATTCGCAACATGATGTTCGAACGAATCGTATGTCGCGGGAAGACTACGTGAATGTCGAGCGATAAGTATCTGCGACAAGTCGCCTAGTGAAAATGCGCCTTTAAGGTGTACCAGTTACACATTAAGCAATTTATTTTCAGTGTACTCTCCTCTGCCCGAGTCGTTCAGCGAGGAAAGCCAGAAGGCGCAACTGAAGCGTATGTTAGACTTGCAAGTCAACCCTGTGGATGGGCTATCCTCCAAATGGGACTATGAAAACAACCGCTGGAAGTAAAGTGTGAGTGGAGCTTTATTAAATAACTAGCTGACGCGCGGTTCCCATTCCCGTGGGAATACGGGGATAATATATAGCATTCCTCGATAAATGGACTATCGAACACTGAAAGAATTTTTCAAATCGGACCAGTAGTTCCTGAGATTAGCGCGTTCAACTAGGCTAGTTACCACCCTACTGGCAAAGCGTACGTTTTTAAAGGAACCGAAAGGATTGTGGATTTTCATCCTCCTTCTAACAAGTTAGCCCGCTTCCATATTAGATTGCATCATCACTTACCACCAGATGAGATTGTAGTCAAGAGCTAACTTGTAACGAATAATACAAAAAAAATACAATATACGACCGAGTATCGTAGGTTCGTTACTTGCTGTTAATGTAGTTTTCTACTGGTAAAAGAATTGGTGCATGTGTTTTCTCTAGTCTTACAATTTATTTATGTTTATAAATAATCAATAAAATAAAACATTTAATTAATTATTCTAGGTCGGTGTGGTGCTTGGCTGTGGAGGTGCTTGCTAGCGGTAGAATAGACAATGTTATTTAAGTGAATAAATCTGTAAGATAAATAAATCGTGATTCCGGTTACCTACTTGATTATTTTTTCATTTAATTTTGACATTTTCAGCTCTTCATTTATTTTTAAATATTAAATTACAAGATACGACACGCGGTTTCGCCCGCGTGGTTACCGTTCCCGTAGGAATTTGGGGATAATATATAGCCTTTCTTGATAAATGGGCTATCTAACACTGAAAGAATTTTTCAAGTCGGACCAGTAGTCCCTGAGATTAGCGCGTTCAATCAAACAAACAAACTCTTCGGCTTTAAGTATAGATTTTTTTTAAATTTTTCGTGTACATCTAGAAGCCTTGGTTTTGTTCTCAGAATTGATTGATTTAAAAAAAAAAAGTATTTTTTTATTATATTAACATTCAATGACAAGTTGGTTGTCGACTGATCGGTGTGCCTAGTGGGAGTTTTCAATATTTCCATACTGTTACTATCACGTTGACGTTTACGCAAATTTATATGGAATTGAAACAGTTGTGCAGTAGTGCCACTAGATGGCGCTGTTTCAATTCCTTAGAAATTCGCGTTTAAGGTACGTGACAGTAACAGTATCAAACTGCTACTAGGCCCTCTGATCTGCATACTAGCACATAGCGTCAACTCACTACGTTTGTTAGTAACTTAATACGACAGTACGAAAACCAACCACCTATTGTAAGACCTATTAAGTCACGTGATTAAGTCTATTAAGTCACGTGATTCATTATTTATTTTATTAAATGGTAACTAACTGATCACTTCAACACTCTGATGTACCTGTAGTCGAATCGGCAACTCTGCAACGACCTTAGCATAGCCCAGGTTTTCTGTCAAAGGGTTTAGGCCAATAGTCCACCACGCTGGCCCAATGCGGATGGCAGACTTCACACACGCAGAGAATTAAGAACATTCTCAGGTATGCAGATTTCCTCACGATGTTCTTCCGATGTGTTCGAAACGGATTCGAACCTTACAGAATTGGAGGCATATTCACTGGGCTATCACGGCTCTCAAAATGAAGATATTATCGTAAGTGTTTATTGGTACTTAGTACCCTTAACACGTAAGAGTACCATATACTTACTTAGGTAGTGATTTGTGTGACCTTCACCTATCTATGTTTATTTATGATTTATCTCTCACTTAAAAGTAGGAATGTGATTAACATAAAATGAAACCAAGTTTATTGAAACAATTTTTTATAAAAACAACATTTCAACATAAATAAACAACATATCCACTGAGCATTTAAAAATACATAGATACATCATTATTTTAAAAACTATCGTTTTATACATCATATTGAGATTTTTTAATTCCAATTAAGTTCCAATGTTAAGTTCTAAGGTATTTTGTCTGCTCATCAGTTAAGTCAGTTACAGCGTCAAAATATGTTTTATATAGAGCTCACAATTAGCAATCCATACGGAAATGTTTTACAATAAAACGTAAAAAAAAATAAAAACGAAATAAACATTATGGCACCTTACCGCAGTAAACAAAGAATATTAAGTAATAATAATTCATAACTTTATTGTACAGTTTTTATGAATTTTTCAAACTTCCGTAAATCTATTCTAACAAAATATATTTGACATAAAACGATGTATTTCATAATTAACAATACAAATAATTATAAATATTTTAACCAAAAATGCTTTCAAATTTTATCTTAGAGTATTTATATTTTTGCATGATATGATTAAATCCGTTATATAAGAAGACGAAGATAAGAATTAAATAATATTAAATAACATTAAACCTGTACCTGTATTTAACAGCAAATTGCAATTACATCAAATTAACCGAATAGCTACTAGGTATGTATACTGAAACTAAGAGAAGTTTGTTTACGTTGCCTTGATTTTTACTATCTAATGAGAAGTATCTCTGTTAAATGTACAAAGTATAAATTAAGATATTACGTATGTCAAAGAAATTTCGTACGCCATTGAACACCCAAAAAAAAAATTTACTGTGCATAGTTCAACTTCCAGACTGCGACCCTAATTTTATGCACAAAGTGATGTGGCGCCCCCAGAAGGTTTTTATATTGCTGGTCAGGTTTTAGGCTGCCAGCCCACCAGAGCGGAGCGAGGGAGCGTATCGGAGAAACGGATCAATGCGAAGCAGAGTTGCGTACTGTGTCAGTCCACTGGAGCGGAGTGAGGCTGCGGAGCCAAGTGAGAAAGTAATGCGAAGCGAAGTTGCAGATTATCTTCTCCGCTTCCCCGCACGTGATTCCCCGCTCCGTTTCCCCACTCCGCTTACCGGTTTTATTTGAATTTTTAAACTAGCTCGCAAGTCCCGGTCCACTTAAGAGGAGCGGAGTGTTTGTGCAATCCTATTGGTTAATATTTCTCCGTTTCTCGGCTCCGCTGGCCCGCTGCCTCGCTCTGCTTCGGTGGACTGGAAAAATTTCTTTCAGACACTTTTTGATGGAACGGGAAAAGTAAAAGCATTTTACTTTGTCCCGTTCCCGTAGGAATACGAGGAAATATAGCCTCGTATTTCTACCAGCCATATAGCCAGTATATACTGGGGATAGTGTAGCCCGTAGTGTTACCCGGCAGTGAAAAAAAAATTCAAATCAGGTCAGTAGTTTCAGAGCCTATTCAAAACAAACAAACAATAAAATTGTTCTTCATAATATTAGTATAGATAAATTAACAGTTTATTTTCAGGATTAGTGCCCATCTATTTTACACAGTTAATTTAAATAAATAAAATAATAATAATGATAAATAAAATATTCTAGTTCTTAATAGATAGGTTTTAAAATAATTAAGACTAGAATCTGAGGACTAGGTAGATAATATCACAAAACGTTTAACAACAACGAAGAATATAATAATAATAATTAAGTTAGATTTTATATTTTTCATTATAAACACATATTCTTTGTACTTACATACGTAGGTACATATATGTAACATGTTACATGTAGAGAAAGGTACCTAAGTTGCACGTACAAAGATAATATTTTGTAACTCCATGCATGCTGAAGTTTCGAGACATCTGTTACAATAACTTTCTAGTACTTTGCAAATAATTCTTTAAGCGATGTCAAAACTGCAAAGTCGGTAGTTATTTCAGGAATACCTTTTTAATTTTTTTTAGTTTTTTATTCGGCTACGTAGTTAAGTTCGTTTTATTTGTTAAGATTTTAAATATGTGAATAAAAAAGTCGGTAGGTAGGTTTTCTATTTTTTTTTCTATTTATTTAGGTATGTCTCTCTGTGGCGCTTTTGCTACTGAGCCAAAATTGATGAAAACAGGTCAATCCAATTCGTTATGGTCCAGTATTTCTTTAAAGTTCCGTAGACGTGTTAAGATTTTTCACCCTTGAATAGTCATGATACATATGTAGGTATATCAATATTATAGTTAAGTCACATTTATTTAAAAAATTAGTTATATATCTACTTTTGTTTAAGTACACTAACATTTAGTTTAACTTTTACTATCTTTACGAAATGTATGGATGTATATAGAAATATTTTTCTGTTCTATTAAGGTTCTATTATAATAATATTAACACTTTTGACAACATTTCTAAATACATAGATATTAAAGCTAAATTATCTCTTTGACGATGACATTGAAAGCGACATATAGAAATATATAAGAAGGTAAAGATGTTTAGGTTGTTGTTGATACAATTTACACTAAAATATAGATTTTATTTTCCTTATAATAATCATAAGAAAATTTCACCGGAGCTTAGTTACGACCCCGGAAATAGCATGTGAACAATTTATTTTTAAAACTAAGTAAACACAGAACTCAACAGAGAACAGTATACAGGATGCTCGGGAGTATTTTCCATAACTCTGGGGTTATATTCTTTTCAAGGAACATTTGTTCTGAAATTAATATTTTGGGGGTAAATCATATTTGTTTTTGTAAATAGATCTTCAAATGTTCCCCATATACGCGTAGCCAAGTTTGACGTATGGATTTTAAAATGCAAGGATAGATAAAGGCGTGTGTTACATGGATAGTCGGAATTATTTGAATTACTTTGTATGAAAACATAAAAAGTTTTTATTTTTTAGAAAAATAATTATTAGTTAAGCAGTTCGGCTTCTATAACCAGACTCGTCAACACCTGTAAGTTATGGGAAATACTCCCGAGCACCCTGTATAATTCAATAAATAGGTACCTATATAGGTAACCGCCGAAAGAGGTAAAACTGTGTCTACTAAATAGTCAAGTGTATTAGATAAAAGACTGTTGTTCAGATTTTCGTATCTACCTATCTAATAAAAAGAATTTCATTTGTATACAGAATGAAATTGGAAACTATTAAATTATTTTACTCACTACTTACATAGGTAAAGGTAGGTAGTTATAAAATAATCAAGTAATATTGAAGAAATTAAACAATTAAAAAACCTTATTATTATTGTCTATGGAGTTGGAATTGTTCACATGCTATTTTACATTATACTTATAATTCTAATAATACATCGAGGTTTATTAAAAAGTTACTTTAATATCTTTTACCACCTTTTAAAATCCATCTACCTACATAGTAAATAAATATTTAGGCGTAAATACTGAAATTTTCAGTAAAACTCATTTTAAATGCACCATTATGACTTTTTTTTATATAATATTCTACCGTTTATATTTCTATAGAATATATTATTTTATGATAAATGTTAATTGGTGCGAATTTTTTTTAATTTTTAATAAATAACCATTCATTTATTTGAGTTAGACCTGTCTAACTAAAGCTGTAAACAAAAAGCGAATAGAAACTCGCACTGTACCTAATTTTGGCAGTCTGCAATATCGATGTGAATTATTTATGTAATAGGTACCTATAGACCCCGACATATAAGTTGAACCCAAATTACAGTTGTCTGCGCAGGTATAAATTATAAACAAGTATTAGACGCGTGCTGCATGGTTGCATTAAAGATGTAGGTAAAGTAATTGAAATTTCGTACGCCATTTTGATGACGTCAACACTCAATATGTTGCCATTACACGTGGGACTACTTAACGTACGTCGGTAACAACGGAAAATGTGTTACAACGCATAGTTCAACTTACATGCCGCTATACTATACCAGGTTAAAACAAAAGAAACGCCGTTTGTCAATACAAGTTTTTTTTTACAATTACAGTTGAAAGGAATGTTAATTAGTTGCTATTAAAATATTGTCCAACTGCTATTGAATTATAAAATCACGATGAAGAGTTTAAATTATGGGGCCACGATATTCTAACATTCAAACTCCTAAAGAGCGAAAATTAACCCTTGAGCGAGGGATGACTTAAGAGGAGAAAATTGTACAACAACTGTCGTTTCGCTCTATATAAGGTCCATTTATTCTAACATTGAAATAACAAGCTTAAAACGTCTTCTACTTAAGTTCTTTGGGTCCAAATATGGGCCCGACAATTTTAGGCTTAAAAAGCCGGAATTCCAATAAAGTTAATGCCAGCATCTTTACAAATAAGTGGCAATTGAAACAGACTTTCTCCACACTGACCCTCTTTGACCCCCTTTCTGATTTTAAAGGAAAATAAGTCGATTCATCATATGGAGATGAATGGTAATCATCACGAATCCCCTGGGTGTATCCTACCCGTTGGTCGTCCATTAGTCTCGGAATGGGAACAAGCCTCCCACTCCTCCTGCATCCCAGTCAGCTAACTCGACAGGCCCGAAGCACTCGTCGAAGAATTGCTCCATAGTTTTGTGCACGTGTAAGTTGGAGCGTTCGAACTTGTGACCTTCGTCTGGATATACCTGAAAAGAAGAAATTGAGCTGAATTTCGAGCAAATGACAAACACATTGCTTTGAAACAATTCGTGAATAATTTGGATCACTTTTTGTTTAAACTTCAAATTGGAAATTTTTAAAAGGAGGCAATTCGCCAAAATTTAGGATTCTGCTACTATTCATACGAAAAGAGAACATGGTAAGAATAGTTTAATATATTAGTAGCAGATTTGGCATACGTTGTCCTGTCCGAAAGTTGGCTAAAAATGATTTATGAACAGTGAGCTTGACATTATTAGGGAGGTGAGGATATAAAAATATAGTGTTATGTTTATCTATACGTATTCTCAACGCATATCTCTACGGC